>NC_048576.1:15848012-16095512 GCF_013265735.2 Oncorhynchus mykiss | reverse complement strand
TGATACGAAGGCAGAAGTTGCCTACAGAAAGGATAGTGATACGAAGGCAGAAGTTGCCTACAGAAAGGATAGTGATAGTGGTTTGAAGGCAGAATTTGCCTACAGAAAGGATAGTGATAGTGAAACGAAGGCAGAAGTTGCTTACAGAAAGCATAGTGATACGAAGGCAGAAGTTGACAACAGAAAGGATAGTGATAGTGGTTTGAAGGCAGAATTTGCCTACAGAAAGGATAGTGACAGTGAAACGAAGGCAGAATCTGCCTACAGAAAGGATAGTGATAGTGAAACGAAGGCAGAATTTGCCTATAGAAGAATTGTGATAATGATACGAAGGCAGAATTTGCCTACAGAAAGGATAGTGATAGTGGTACGAAAGCAGAATTTGCCGACAGAAAGGATAGTGAGAGTGGTACAAAGGCAGAATTTGCCTACAGAAAGGATAGTGATACGAAGGCAGAAGTTGCCTACAGAAAGGATAGCGATAGTGGTACGACGGCAGAAATTTCTACAGAAAGGATAGTGAAAGTGATACGAAGGCAGAAGTTGCTTACAGAAAGGATAGTGATACGAAGGCAGAAGTTGCCTACAGAAAGGATAGTGATACGAAGGCAGAAGTTGCCTACAGAAAGGATAGTGATAGTGGTTTGAAGGCAGAATTTGCCTACAGAAAGGATAGTGATAGTGAAACGAAGGCAGAAGTTGCCTACAGAAAGCATAGTGATACGAAGGCAGAAGTTCCCTACAGAAAGGATAGTTATAGTGGTTTGAAGGCAGAATTTGCCTACAGAAAGGATAGTGACAGTGAAACGAAGGCAGAATCTGCCTACAGAAAGGATAGTGATAGAGAAACGAAGGCAGAATTTGCCTATAGAAGGATTGTGATAATGATACGAAGGAAGAATTTGCCTACAGAAAGGATAGTGATAGTGGTACGAAGGCAGAATTTGCCTACAGAAAGAATAGTGATACGAAGGCAGAATTTGCCTACAGAAAGGATAGTGATAGTGGTACGAAAGCAGAATTTGCCAATAGAAAGGATAGTGAGAGTGGTACAAAGGCAGAATTTGCCTACAGAAAGGATAGTGATGCGAAGGCAGAATTTGCCTACAGAAAGGATAGTTATAGTGATACGAAGGCAGAATTTGCCTACAGAAAGGATAGTGATACGAAGGCAGAAGTTGCCTACAGAAAGGATAGCGATAGTGGTACGAAGGCAGAATTTTCTACAGAAAGGATAGTGAAAGTGATACGAAGGCAGAATTTGCCACAGAGAGGAGAGTTATACGAAGTCAGAATTTGCCTACAGAAAGGATAGTGATAAGAAGGCAGAATTTGCCTACAGAAAGGATAGCGATAGTGATACGAAGCAAGAATTTGCCTACAGAAAGGACAGTGACAGTGGTACGAAGGCAGAATTTGCCTACAGAAAGGAACGTGGTACGAATGCAGAAGTTGCCTACGGAAAGGATAGTGATACGAAGGCAGAATTTGCCTACAGAAAGGTTAGTGACAGTGGTATGAAGGCAGAATTTGGCTACAGAAGGGATAGTGGTATGAAGGCAGAATTTACCTACAGAAAGGATAGTGATACGAAGGCAGAATTGCCTACAGAAAGAATAGTGATCGTGATACGAAGGCAGAATTTGCCAACAGAAAGGATAGTGATAGTGGTACGAAGGCAGAAAATGCCTACAGAAAGGATAGTGATACGAAGGCAGAATTTGCCTACAGAAAGGATAGTGATAGTGGTACGAAGGCAGAATTTGCCTACAGAAAGGATAGTGATACGAAGGCAGAATTTACCTACAGAAAGGATAGCGATAGTGGACAAAGGCATAATTTGACTACAGAAAGGATAGTTATAGTGATGCGAAGCAAGAATTTGCCTACAGAAAGGATAGTGACAGTGGTACGAAGGCAAATTGTATCTACAGAAAGGATAGTGATAGTGGGTCGAAGGCAGAATTTGCCTACAAAAAGGATAGTGATACGAAGTCAGAATTTGTCTACAGAAAGGATAGTGATAGTGATACGAAGTCAGAATTTACATACAGAAAGGATAGTGATAGTGGTACGAAGGCAGAAATTGCGTACAGAAAGGATAGTGATAGTGGTACGAAGGTAGAATATGCCTACAGAAAGGTTAGTGATACGAAGAAAGAATATACCTAAAGAAAGGATAGTGATACGAAGGCAGAATCTGCCTACAGAAAGTATAGTGATAGTGAAACAAATTCAGAATTTGCCTATAGAAGGATAGTGATAATGATACGAAGGCAGAATTTGCCTACAGAAAGTATAGTGATAGTGATAAAAAGGTAGAATCTGCCTACAGAAAGGATGGTGACAGTCGTACGAAGGCAGAATTTGCCTACAGAAAGAATAGTGATAGTGGTACGAAGGCAGAATTTGCCAACAGAAAAGATAGTGATAGCGGTACGAAGGCAGAAAATGCCTACAGAAAGGATAGTGATACGAAGGCAGAATTTGCCTACAGAAAGGATAGTGATAGGTGTACGAAGGCAGAATTTGCCTATAGAGAGGATAGTCGTACGAAGGCATAATTTGCCTAAAGAAAGGAGAGTGATACAAAGGCAGAATTTGCCTACAGAAAGGATAGCGATAGTGGTACGAATGCAGAATTTGCCTACAGAAATGATAGTGATAGTGGACAAATGCATAATTTGCCTACAGAAAGGATAGTTATAGTGATACGAAGCAAGAATTTGCCTACAGAAAGGATAGTGACAGTGGTACGGAGGCAAATTGTATCTACAGAAAGGACAGTGATAGTGGATCTAAGGCAGAATTTGCCTACAGAAAGGATAGTGATAGTGATACGAAGTCAGAATTTACATACAGAAAGGATAGTGATAGTGGTACGAAGGCAGAAATTGCGTACAGAAAGGATAGTGATAGGAAGGCAGAATTTGCCTACAGAAACGATAGTGATAGTGAAACGAAGTCAGAATTTGCGTACAAAAGGACAGTGATAATGATACGAAAGCAGAATTTGCCTACAGAAAGGAGAGTGATACAAAGGCAGAATTTGCCTACAGAAAGGATAGTGATACGAAGGCAGAATTTGCCTACAGAAAGGATAGTGATAGTGGTACGAAGGCAGAATTTGCCTACAGAAAGGATAGCGATAGTGGTACGAAGGCAGAATTTGCCTACAGAAAGGATAGTGATAGTGGTATGAAGGCAGAAATTGCGCACAGAAAGGTTGGTGATTGTGTTACGAAGGCATAATTTATCTACAGAAAGGATAGTTATAGTGGTACGAAGGCAGAATTTGCCTACAGAAAGGAAAGTGGTACGAAGGCAGAAGTTGCCTACAGAAAGGATAGTTATAGTGATACGAAGGCAGAAGTTGCCTACAGAAAGAATAGTGATACGAAGGCAGAAGTTGCCTACAGAAAGGATAGTGATACGAAGGCAGAATTTGCCTAGAGAAAGGATAGTGATAGTGATAAGACGGCAGAATTTGCCTACAGAAAGAATAGTGATACGAAGGCAGAAGTTGCCTACAGAAAGGATAGTGATAGTGGTACGAAGGCAGAATTTGTCTACAGAAAGGATAGCGATAGTGGTACGAAGGCAGAATTTGCCTAGAGAAAGGATAGTGATAGTGATAAGACGGCAGAATTTGCATACAGAAAGGATAGTGATAGTGGTACGAAGGCAGAAATTGCGTACAGAAAGGATAGTGATAGGAAGGCAGAATTTGCCTACAGAAAGGAGAGTGATACAAAGGCAGAATTTGCCTACAGAAAGGATAGTGATACGAAGGCAGAATTTGTCTACAGAAAGGATAGTGATAGTGATACGAAGTCAGAATTTACATACAGAAAGGATAGTTATAGTGGTACGAAGGCAGAAATTGCGTACAGAAAGGATAGTGATAGGAAGGCAGAATTTGCCTACAGAAAGGAGAGTGATACAAAGGCAGAATTTGCCTAGAGAAAGGATAGTGATACGAAGGCAGAATTTGCCTACAGAAAGGATAGTGATAGTGGTACGAAGGCAGAATTTGTCTACAGAAAGGATAGCGATAGTGGTACGAAGGCAGAATTTGCCTAGAGAAAGGATAGTGATAGTGATAAGACGGCAGAATTTGCCTACAGAAAGAATAGTGATACGAAGGCAGAAGTTGCCTACAGAAAGGATAGTGATAGTGGTATGAAGGCAGAATTTGTCTACAGAAAGGATCGTAATAGTGGTACGAAGGCAGAATTTGCCTACAGAAAGGTTAGTGATACGAAGGCAGAAGTTGCTTACAGAAAGGACAGTGATACGAAGGCAGAAGTTGCCTACAGAAAGGATAGTGATACGAAGGCAGAAGTTGCCTACAGAAAGGATAGTGATAGTGGTTTGAAGGCAGAATTTGCCTACAGATAGGATAGTGATAACGAAACGAAGGCAGAAGTTGCCTACAGAAAGCATAGTGATACGAAGGCAGAAGTTGACAACAGAAAGGATAGTGATAGTTGTACGAAGGCAGAATTTGCCTATAGAAAGGATAGTCGTACGAAGGCAGAATTTGCCTACAGAAAGGAGAGTGATACAAAGGCAGAATTTGCCTACAGAAAGGATAGCGATAGTGGTACGAATGCAGAATTTGCCTACAGAAATGATAGTGATATTGGACAAATGCATAATTTGCCTACAGAAAGGATAGTTATAGTGATACGAAGCAAGAATTTAGCTACAGAAAGGATAGTGACAGTGGTACGAAGGCAAATTGTGTCTACAGAAAGGACAGTGATAGTGGGTCTAAGGCAGAATTTGCCTACAGAAAGGATAGTGATACGAAGTCAGAATTTGTCTACAGAAAGGATAGTGATAGTGATACGAAGTCAGAATTTACATACAGAAAGGATAGTGATAGTGGTACGAAGGCAGAAATTGCGTACAGAAAGGATAGTGATAGGAAGGCAGAATTTGCCTACAGAAAGGAGAGTGATACAAAGGCAGAATTTGCCTACAGAAAGGATAGTGATACGAAGGCAGAATTTGCCTACAGAAAGGATAGTGATAGTGGTACGAAGGCAGAATTTGTCTACAGAAAGGATAGCGATAGTGGTACGAAGGCAGAATTTGCCTACAGAAAGGATAGTGATAGTGGTATGAAGGAAGAAATTGCGCACAGAAAGGTTGGTGATTGTGGTACGAAGGCATAATTTATCTACAGAAAGGATAGTTATAGTGGTACGAAGGCAGAATTTGCCTACAGAAAGGAAAGTGGTACGAAGGCAGAAGTTGCCTACAGAAAGGATAGTGATACGAAGGCAGAATTTGCCTAGAGAAAGGATAGTGATAGTGATAAGACGGCAGAATTTGCCTACAGAAAGAATAGTGATACGAAGGCAGAAGTTGCCTACAGAAAGGATAGTGATAGTGGTATGAAGGCAGAATTTGTCTACAGAAAGGATCGTGATAGTGGTACGAAGGCAGAATTTGCCTACAGAAAGGTTAGTGATACGAAGGCAGAAGTTGCTTACAGAAAGGACAGTGATACGAAGGCAGAAGTTGCCTACAGAAAGGATAGTGATACGAAGGCAGAAGTTGCCTACAGAAAGGATAGTGATAGTGGTTTGAAGGCAGAATTTGCCTACAGATAGGATAGTGATAACGAAACGAAGGCAGAAGTTGCCTACAGAAAGCATAGTGATACGAAGGCAGAAGTTGACAACAGAAAGGATAGTGATAGTGGTTTGAAGGCAGAATTTGCCTACAGAAAGGATAGTGACAGTGAAACGAAGGCAGAATCTGCCTACAGAAAGGATAGTGATAGTGAAATGAAGGCAGAATTTGCCTATAGAAGGATTGTGATAATGATACGAAGGCAGAATTTGCCTAGAGAAAGGATAGTGATAGTGGTACGAAGGCAGAATTTTCTACAGAAAGGATAGTGAAAGTGATACGAAGGCAGAAGTTGCTTACAGAAAGGATATTGATACGAAGGCAGAAGTTGCCTACAGAAAGGATAGTGATACGAAGGCAGAAGTTGCCTACAGAAAGGATAGCGATAGTGGTACGAAGGCAGAATTTTCTACAGAAAGGATAGTGAAAGTGATACGAAGGCAGAAGTTGCTTACAGAAAGGATATTGATACGAAGGCAGAAGTTGCCTACAGAAAGGATAGTGATACGAAGGCAGAAGTTGCCTACAGAAAGGATAGTGATAGTGAAACGAAGGCAGAAGTTGCCTACAGAAAGGATAGTGATACGAAGGCAGAAGTTGCCTACAGAAAGGATAGTGATACGAAGGCAGAAGTTGCCTACAGAAAGGATAGTGATAGTGAAACGAAGGCAGAAGTTGCCTACAGAAAGCTTAGTGATACAAAGTCAGAATTTACCTACAGAAAGGATAGTGATAGTTGTACGAAGGCAGAATTTGCCTACAGAAAGGATAGCGATAGTGGTACGAATGCAGAATTTGCCTACAGAAATGATAGTGATAGTGGACAAATGCATAATTTGCCTACAGAAAGGATAGTTATAGTGATACGAAGCAAGAATTTGCCTACAGAAAGGATAGTGACAGTGGTACGAAGGCAAATTGTGTCTACAGAAAGGACAGTGATAGTGGGTCTAAGGCAGAATTTGCCTACAGAAAGGATAGTGATACGAAGTCAGAATTTGTCTACAGAAAGGATAGTGATAGTGATACGAAGTCAGAATTTACATACAGAAAGGATAGTGATAGTGGTACGAAGGCAGAAATTGCGTACAGAAAGGATAGTGATACGAAGGCAGAAGTTGCCTACAGAAAGGATAGTGATAGTGAAACGAAGGCAGAAGTTGCCTACAGAAAGCTTAGTGATACGAAGGCAGAATTTGCCTAGAGAAAGGATAGTGATAGTGGTACGAAGGCAGAATTTGGCAACAGAAAGGATAGTGAGAGTGGTACAAAGGCAGAATTTGCCTACAGAAAGGATAGTGATACGAAGGCAGAAGTTGCCTACAGAAAGGATAGCGATAGTGGTACGAAGGCAGAATTTTCTACAGAAAGGATAGTGAAAGTGATACGAAGGCAGAAGTTGCCTACAGAAAGGATAGTGATACGAAGGCAGAAGTTGCCTACAGAAAGGATAGTGATACGAAGGCAGAAGTTGCCTACAGAAAGGATAGTGATAGTGAAACGAAGGCAGAAGTTGCCTACAGAAAGCTTAGTGATACGAAGGCAGAAGTTGCCTACAGAAAGGATAGTGATAGTGGTTTGAAGGCAGAATTTGCCTACAGAAAGGATAGTGACAGTGAAACGAAGGCAGAATCTGCCTACAGAAAGGATAGTGATAGTGGTACGAAGGCAGAATTTGCCTACAGAAAGAATAGTGATACGAAGGCAGAATTTGCCTACAGAAAGGATAGTGATAGTGGTACGAAGGCAGAATTTGCCAACAGAAAGGATAGTGAGAGTGGTACAAAGGCAGAATTTGCCTACAGAAAGGATAGTGATGCGAAGGCAGAATTTGCCTACAGAAAGGATAGTTATAGTGATACGAAGGCAGAATTTGCCTACAGAAAGGATAGTGATACGAAGGCAGAAGTTGCCTACAGAAAGGATAGCGATAGTGGTACGAAGGCAGAATTTTCTACAGAAAGGATAGTGAAAGTGATACGAAGGCAAAATTTGCCACAGAGAGGAGAGTTATACAAAGTCAGAATTTGCCTACAGAAAGGATAGTGATAGTTGTACGAAGGCAGAATTTGCCTATAGAAAGGATAGTCGTACGAAGGCAGAATTTGCCTACAGAAAGGAGAGTGATACAAAGGCAGAATTTGCCTACAGAAAGGATAGCGATAGTGGTACGAATGCAGAATTTGCCTACAGAAATGATAGTGATATTGGACAAATGCATAATTTGCCTACAGAAAGGATAGTTATAGTGATACGAAGCAAGAATTTGCCTACAGAAAGGATAGTGACAGTGGTACGAAGGCAAATTGTGTCTACAGAAAGGACAGTGATAGTGGGTCTAAGGCAGAATTTGCCTACAGAAAGGATAGTGATACGAAGTCAGAATTTGTCTACAGAAAGGATAGTGATAGTGATACGAAGTCAGAATTTACATACAGAAAGGATAGTGATAGTGGTACGAAGGCAGAAATTGCGTACAGAAAGGATAGTGATAGGAAGGCAGAATTTGCCTACAGAAACGATAGTGATAGTGAAACGAAGTCAGAATTTGCGTACAAAAGGACAGTGATAATGATACGAAAGCAGAATTTGCCTACAGAAAGGAGAGTGATACAAAGGCAGAATTTGCCTACAGAAAGGATAGTGATACGAAGGCAGAATTTGCCTACAGAAAGGATAGTGATAGTGGTACGAAGGCAGAATTTGCCTACAGAAAGGATAGCGATAGTGGTACGAAGGCAGAATTTGCCTACAGAAAGGATAGTGATAGTGGTATGAAGGCAGAAATTGCGCACAGAAAGGTTGGTGATTGTGTTACGAAGGCATAATTTATCTACAGAAAGGATAGTTATAGTGGTACGAAGGCAGAATTTGCCTACAGAAAGGAAAGTGTTACGAAGGCAGAAGTTGCCTACAGAAAGGATAGTTATAGTGATACGAAGGCAGAAGTTGCCTACAGAAAGAATAGTGATACGAAGGCAGAATTTGCCTACAGAAAGGATAGTGATACGAAGTCAGAATTTGTCTACAGAAAGGATAGTGATAGTGATACGAAGTCAGAATTTACATACAGAAAGGATAGTGATAGTGGTACGAAGGCAGAAATTGCGTACAGAAAGGATAGTGATACGAAGGCAGAAGTTGCCTACAGAAAGGATAGTGATAGTGAAACGAAGGCAGAAGTTGCCTACAGAAAGCTTAGTGATACGAAGGCAGAATTTGCCTAGAGAAAGGATAGTGATAGTGGTACGAAGGCAGAATTTGGCAACAGAAAGGATAGTGAGAGTGGTACAAAGGCAGAATTTGCCTACAGAAAGGATAGTGATACGAAGGCAGAAGTTGCCTACAGAAAGGATAGCGATAGTGGTACGAAGGCAGAATTTTCTACAGAAAGGATAGTGATACGAAGGCAGAAGTTGCCTACAGAAAGGATAGTGATACGAAGGCAGAAGTTGCCTACAGAAAGGATAGTGATACGAAGGCAGAAGTTGCCTACAGAAAGGATAGTGATAGTGAAACGAAGGCAGAAGTTGCCTACAGAAAGCTTAGTGATACGAAGGCAGAAGTTGCCTACAGAAAGGATAGTGATAGTGGTTTGAAGGCAGAATTTGCCTACAGAAAGGATAGTGACAGTGAAACAAAGGCAGAATCTGCCTACAGAAAGGATAGTGATAGTGGTACGAAGGCAGAATTTGCCTACAGAAAGAATAGTGATACGAAGGCAGAATTTGCCTACAGAAAGGATAGTGATAGTGGTACGAAGGCAGAATTTGCCAACAGAAAGGATAGTGAGAGTGGTACAAAGGCAGAATTTGCCTACAGAAAGGATAGTGATGCGAAGGCAGAATTTGCCTACAGAAAGGATAGTTATAGTGATACGAAGGCAGAATTTGCCTACAGAAAGGATAGTGATACGAAGGCAGAAGTTGCCTACAGAAAGGATAGCGATAGTGGTACGAAGGCAGAATTTTCTACAGAAAGGATAGTGAAAGTGATACGAAGGCAAAATTTGCCACAGAGAGGAGAGTTATACAAAGTCAGAATTTGCCTACAGAAAGGATAGTGATAGTTGTACGAAGGCAGAATTTGCCTATAGAAAGGATAGTCGTACGAAGGCAGAATTTGCCTACAGAAAGGAGAGTGATACAAAGGCAGAATTTGCCTACAGAAAGGATAGCGATAGTGGTACGAATGCAGAATTTGCCTACAGAAATGATAGTGATAGTGGACAAATGCATAATTTGCCTACAGAAAGGATAGTTATAGTGATACGAAGCAAGAATTTGCCTACAGAAAGGATAGTGACAGTGGTACGAAGGCAAATTGTGTCTACAGAAAGGACAGTGATAGTGGGTCTAAGGCAGAATTTGCCTACAGAAAGGATAGTGATACGAAGTCAGAATTTGTCTACAGAAAGGATAGTGATAGTGATACGAAGTCAGAATTTACATACAGAAAGGATAGTGATAGTGGTACGAAGGCAGAAATTGTGTACAGAAAGGATAGTGATAGGAAGGCAGAATTTGCCTACAGAAACGATAGTGATAGTGAAACGAAGTCAGAATTTGCGTACAAAAGGACAGTGATAATGATACGAAAGCAGAATTTGCCTACAGAAAGGAGAGTGATACAAAGGCAGAATTTGCCTACAGAAAGGATAGTGATACGAAGGCAGAATTTGCCTACAGAAAGGATAGTGATAGTGGTACGAAGGCAGAATTTGTCTAGAGAAAGGATAGCGATAGTGGTACGAAGGCAGAATTTGCCTACAGAAAGGATAGTGAAATTGGTATGAAGGCAGAAATTGCGCACAGAAAGGTTGGTGATTGTGGTACGAAGGCATAATTTATCTACAGAAAGGATAGTTATAGTGGTACGAAGGCAGAATTTGCCTACAGAAAGGAAAGTGGTACGAAGGCAGAAGTTGCCTACAGAAAGGATAGTTATAGTGATACGAAGGCAGAAGTTGCCTACAGAAAGGATAGTGATACGAAGGCAGAATTTGCCTACAGAAAGGATAGTGATAGTGGTACGAAGGCAGAATTTGTCTACAGAAAGGATAGCGATAGTGGTACGAAGGCAGAATTTGCCTACAGAAAGGATAGTTATAGTGGTATGAAGGCAGAAATTGCGCACAGAAAGGTTGGTGATTGTGGTACGAAGGCATAATTTATCTACAGAAAGGATAGTTATAGTGGTACGAAGGCAGAATTTGCCTACAGAAAGGAAAGTGGTACGAAGGCAGAAGTTGCCTACAGAAAGGATAGTGATACGAAGGCAGAATTTGCCTAGAGAAAGGATAGTGATAGTGATAAGACGGCAGAATTTGCCTACAGAAAGAATAGTGATACGAAGGCAGAAGTTGCCTACAGAAAGGATAGTGATAGTGGTATGAAGGCAGAATTTGTCTACAGAAAGGATCGTGATAGTGGTACGAAGGCAGAATTTGCCTACAGAAAGGTTAGTGATACGAAGGCAGAAGTTGCTTACAGAAAGGACAGTGATACGAAGGCAGAAGTTGCCTACAGAAAGGATAGTGATACGAAGGCAGAAGTTGCCTACAGAAAGGATAGTGATAGTGGTTTGAAGGCAGAATTTGCCTACAGATAGGATAGTGATAATGAAACGAAGGCAGAAGTTGCCTACAGAAAGCATAGTGATACGAAGGCAGAAGTTGACAACAGAAAGGATAGTGATAGTGGTTTGAAGGCAGAATTTGCCTACAGAAAGGATAGTGACAGTGAAACGAAGGCAGAATCTGCCTACAGAAAGGATAGTGATAGTGAAATGAAGGCAGAATTTGCCTATAGAAGGATTGTGATAATGATACGAAGGCAGAATTTGCCTAGAGAAAGGATAGTGATAGTGGTACGAAGGCAGAATTTGCCAACAGAAAGGATAGTGAGAGTGGTACAAAGGCAGAATTTGCCTACAGAAAGGATAGTGATACGAAGTCAGAATTTGTCTACAGAAAGGATAGTGATAGTGATACGAAGTCAGAATTTACATACAGAAAGGATAGTGATAGTGGTACGAAGGCAGAAATTGCGTACAGAAAGGATAGTGATACGAAGGCAGAAGTTGCCTACAGAAAGGATAGTGATAGTGAAACGAAGGCAGAAGTTGCCTACAGAAAGCTTAGTGATACGAAGGCAGAATTTGCCTAGAGAAAGGATAGTGATAGTGGTACGAAGGCAGAATTTGGCAACAGAAAGGATAGTGAGAGTGGTACAAAGGCAGAATTTGCCTACAGAAAGGATAGTGATACGAAGGCAGAAGTTGCCTACAGAAAGGATAGCGATAGTGGTACGAAGGCAGAATTTTCTACAGAAAGGATAGTGAAAGTGATACGAAGGCAGAAGTTGCCTACAGAAAGGATAGTGATACGAAGGCAGAAGTTGCCTACAGAAAGGATAGTGATACGAAGGCAGAAGTTGCCTACAGAAAGGATAGTGATAGTGAAACGAAGGCAGAAGTTGCCTACAGAAAGGATAGCGATAGTGGTACGAAGGCAGAATTTTCTACAGAAAGGATAGTGATACGAAGGCAGAAGTTGCCTACAGAAAGGATAGTGATACGAAGGCAGAAGTTGCCTACAGAAAGGATAGTGATACGAAGGCAGAAGTTGCCTACAGAAAGGATAGTGATAGTGAAACGAAGGCAGAAGTTGCCTACAGAAAGCTTAGTGATACGAAGGCAGAAGTTGCCTACAGAAAGGATAGTGATAGTGGTTTGAAGGCAGAATTTGCCTACAGAAAGGATAGTGACAGTGAAACGAAGGCAGAATCTGCCTACAGAAAGGATAGTGATAGTGGTACGAAGGCAGAATTTGCCTACAGAAAGAATAGTGATACGAAGGCAGAATTTGCCTACAGAAAGGATAGTGATAGTGGTACGAAGGCAGAATTTGCCAACAGAAAGGATAGTGAGAGTGGTACAAAGGCAGAATTTGCCTACAGAAAGGATAGTGATGCGAAGGCAGAATTTGCCTACAGAAAGGATAGTTATAGTGATACGAAGGCAGAATTTGCCTACAGAAAGGATAGTGATACGAAGGCAGAAGTTGCCTACAGAAAGGATAGCGATAGTGGTACGAAGGCAGAATTTTCTACAGAAAGGATAGTGAAAGTGATACGAAGGCAAAATTTGCCACAGAGAGGAGAGTTATACAAAGTCAGAATTTGCCTACAGAAAGGATAGTGATAGTTGTACGAAGGCAGAATTTGCCTATAGAAAGGATAGTCGTACGAAGGCAGAATTTGCCTACAGAAAGGAGAGTGATACAAAGGCAGAATTTGCCTACAGAAAGGATAGCGATAGTGGTACGAATGCAGAATTTGCCTACAGAAATGATAGTGATAGTGGACAAATGCATAATTTGCCTACAGAAAGGATAGTTATAGTGATACGAAGCAAGAATTTGCCTACAGAAAGGATAGTGACAGTGGTACGAAGGCAAATTGTGTCTACAGAAAGGACAGTGATAGTGGGTCTAAGGCAGAATTTGCCTACAGAAAGGATAGTGATACGAAGTCAGAATTTGTCTACAGAAAGGATAGTGATAGTGATACGAAGTCAGAATTTACATACAGAAAGGATAGTGATAGTGGTACGAAGGCAGAAATTGTGTACAGAAAGGATAGTGATAGGAAGGCAGAATTTGCCTACAGAAACGATAGTGATAGTGAAACGAAGTCAGAATTTGCGTACAAAAGGACAGTGATAATGATACGAAAGCAGAATTTGCCTACAGAAAGGAGAGTGATACAAAGGCAGAATTTGCCTACAGAAAGGATAGTGATACGAAGGCAGAATTTGCCTACAGAAAGGATAGTGATAGTGGTACGAAGGCAGAATTTGTCTAGAGAAAGGATAGCGATAGTGGTACGAAGGCAGAATTTGCCTACAGAAAGGATAGTGAAATTGGTATGAAGGCAGAAATTGCGCACAGAAAGGTTGGTGATTGTGGTACGAAGGCATAATTTATCTACAGAAAGGATAGTTATAGTGGTACGAAGGCAGAATTTGCCTACAGAAAGGAAAGTGGTACGAAGGCAGAAGTTGCCTACAGAAAGGATAGTTATAGTGATACGAAGGCAGAAGTTGCCTACAGAAAGAATAGTGATACGAAGGCAGAATTTGCCTACAGAAAGGATAGTGATACGAAGTCAGAATTTGTCTACAGAAAGGATAGTGATAGTGATACGAAGTCAGAATTTACATACAGAAAGGATAGTGATAGTGGTACGAAGGCAGAAATTGCGTACAGAAAGGATAGTGATAGGAAGGCAGAATTTGCCTACAGAAACGATAGTGATAGTGAAACGAAGTCAGAATTTGCGTACAAAAGGACAGTGATAATGATACGAAAGCAGAATTTGCCTACAGAAAGGAGAGTGATACAAAGGCAGAATTTGCCTACAGAAAGGATAGTGATACGAAGGCAGAATTTGCCTACAGAAAGGATAGTGATAGTGGTACGAAGGCAGAATTTGCCTACAGAAAGGAGAGTGATACAAAGGCAGAATTTGCCTACAGAAAGGATAGTGATACGAAGGCAGAATTTGCCTACAGAAAGGATAGTGATAGTGGTACGAAGGCAGAATTTGTCTAAAGAAAGGATAGCGATAGTGGTACGAAGGCAGAATTTGCCTACAGAAAGGATAGTGATAGTGGTATGAAGGCAGAAATTGCGCACAGAAAGGTTGGTGATTGTGGTACGAAGGCATAATTTATCTACAGAAAGGATAGTTATAGTGGTATGAAGGCAGAATTTGCCTACAGAAAGGAAAGTGGTACGAAGGCAGAAGTTGCCTACAGAAAGGATAGTGATACGAAGGCAGAATTTGCCTAGAGAAAGGATAGTGATAGTGATAAGACGGCAGAATTTGCCTACAGAAAGAATAGTGATACGAAGGCAGAAGTTGCCTACAGAAAGGATAGTGATAGTGGTATGAAGGCAGAATTTGTCTACAGAAAGGATCGTGATAGTGGTACGAAGGCAGAATTTGCCTACAGAAAGGTTAGTGATACGAAGGCAGAAGTTGCTTACAGAAAGGACAGTGATACGAAGGCAGAAGTTGCCTACAGAAAGGATAGTGATACGAAGGCAGAAGTTGCCTACAGAAAGGATAGTGATAGTGGTTTGAAGGCAGAATTTGCCTACAGATAGGATAGTGATAATGAAACGAAGGCAGAAGTTGCCTACAGAAAGCATAGTGATACGAAGGCAGAAGTTGACAACAGAAAGGATAGTGATAGTGGTTTGAAGGCAGAATTTGCCTACAGAAAGGATAGTGACAGTGAAACGAAGGCAGAATCTGCCTACAGAAAGGATAGTGATAGTGAAATGAAGGCAGAATTTGCCTATAGAAGGATTGTGATAATGATACGAAGGCAGAATTTGCCTAGAGAAAGGATAGTGATAGTGGTACGAAGGCAGAATTTGCCAACAGAAAGGATAGTGAGAGTGGTACAAAGGCAGAATTTGCCTACAGAAAGGATAGTGATACGAAGTCAGAATTTGTCTACAGAAAGGATAGTGATAGTGATACGAAGTCAGAATTTACATACAGAAAGGATAGTGATAGTGGTACGAAGGCAGAAATTGCGTACAGAAAGGATAGTGATACGAAGGCAGAAGTTGCCTACAGAAAGGATAGTGATAGTGAAACGAAGGCAGAAGTTGCCTACAGAAAGCTTAGTGATACGAAGGCAGAATTTGCCTAGAGAAAGGATAGTGATAGTGGTACGAAGGCAGAATTTGGCAACAGAAAGGATAGTGAGAGTGGTACAAAGGCAGAATTTGCCTACAGAAAGGATAGTGATACGAAGGCAGAAGTTGCCTACAGAAAGGATAGCGATAGTGGTACGAAGGCAGAATTTTCTACAGAAAGGATAGTGAAAGTGATACGAAGGCAGAAGTTGCCTACAGAAAGGATAGTGATACGAAGGCAGAAGTTGCCTACAGAAAGGATAGTGATACGAAGGCAGAAGTTGCCTACAGAAAGGATAGTGATAGTGAAACGAAGGCAGAAGTTGCCTACAGAAAGCTTAGTGATACGAAGGCAGAAGTTGCCTACAGAAAGGATAGTGATAGTGGTTTGAAGGCAGAATTTGCCTACAGAAAGGATAGTGACAGTGAAACGAAGGCAGAATCTGCCTACAGAAAGGATAGTGATAGTGGTACGAAGGCAGAATTTGCCTACAGAAAGAATAGTGATACGAAGGCAGAATTTGCCTACAGAAAGGATAGTGATAGTGGTACGAAGGCAGAATTTGTCTAGAGAAAGGATAGCGATAGTGGTACGAAGGCAGAATTTGCCTACAGAAAGGATAGTGAAATTGGTATGAAGGCAGAAATTGCGCACAGAAAGGTTGGTGATTGTGGTACGAAGGCATAATTTATCTACAGAAAGGATAGTTATAGTGGTACGAAGGCAGAATTTGCCTACAGAAAGGAAAGTGGTACGAAGGCAGAAGTTGCCTACAGAAAGGATAGTTATAGTGATACGAAGGCAGAAGTTGCCTACAGAAAGAATAGTGATACGAAGGCAGAATTTGCCTACAGAAAGGATAGTGATACGAAGTCAGAATTTGTCTACAGAAAGGATAGTGATAGTGATACGAAGTCAGAATTTACATACAGAAAGGATAGTGATAGTGGTACGAAGGCAGAAATTGCGTACAGAAAGGATAGTGATAGGAAGGCAGAATTTGCCTACAGAAACGATAGTGATAGTGAAACGAAGTCAGAATTTGCGTACAAAAGGACAGTGATAATGATACGAAAGCAGAATTTGCCTACAGAAAGGAGAGTGATACAAAGGCAGAATTTGCCTACAGAAAGGATAGTGATACGAAGGCAGAATTTGCCTACAGAAAGGATAGTGATAGTGGTACGAAGGCAGAATTTGCCTACAGAAAGGAGAGTGATACAAAGGCAGAATTTGCCTACAGAAAGGATAGTGATACGAAGGCAGAATTTGCCTACAGAAAGGATAGTGATAGTGGTACGAAGGCAGAATTTGTCTAAAGAAAGGATAGCGATAGTGGTACGAAGGCAGAATTTGCCTACAGAAAGGATAGTGATAGTGGTATGAAGGCAGAAATTGCGCACAGAAAGGTTGGTGATTGTGGTACGAAGGCATAATTTATCTACAGAAAGGATAGTTATAGTGGTATGAAGGCAGAATTTGCCTACAGAAAGGAAAGTGGTACGAAGGCAGAAGTTGCCTACAGAAAGGATAGTGATACGAAGGCAGAATTTGCCTAGAGAAAGGATAGTGATAGTGATAAGACGGCAGAATTTGCCTACAGAAAGAATAGTGATACGAAGGCAGAAGTTGCCTACAGAAAGGATAGTGATAGTGGTATGAAGGCAGAATTTGTCTACAGAAAGGATCGTGATAGTGGTACGAAGGCAGAATTTGCCTACAGAAAGGTTAGTGATACGAAGGCAGAAGTTGCTTACAGAAAGGACAGTGATACGAAGGCAGAAGTTGCCTACAGAAAGGATAGTGATACGAAGGCAGAAGTTGCCTACAGAAAGGATAGTGATAGTGGTTTGAAGGCAGAATTTGCCTACAGATAGGATAGTGATAATGAAACGAAGGCAGAAGTTGCCTACAGAAAGCATAGTGATACGAAGGCAGAAGTTGACAACAGAAAGGATAGTGATAGTGGTTTGAAGGCAGAATTTGCCTACAGAAAGGATAGTGACAGTGAAACGAAGGCAGAATCTGCCTACAGAAAGGATAGTGATAGTGAAATGAAGGCAGAATTTGCCTATAGAAGGATTGTGATAATGATACGAAGGCAGAATTTGCCTAGAGAAAGGATAGTGATAGTGGTACGAAGGCAGAATTTGCCAACAGAAAGGATAGTGAGAGTGGTACAAAGGCAGAATTTGCCTACAGAAAGGATAGTGATACGAAGTCAGAATTTGTCTACAGAAAGGATAGTGATAGTGATACGAAGTCAGAATTTACATACAGAAAGGATAGTGATAGTGGTACGAAGGCAGAAATTGCGTACAGAAAGGATAGTGATACGAAGGCAGAAGTTGCCTACAGAAAGGATAGTGATAGTGAAACGAAGGCAGAAGTTGCCTACAGAAAGCTTAGTGATACGAAGGCAGAATTTGCCTAGAGAAAGGATAGTGATAGTGGTACGAAGGCAGAATTTGGCAACAGAAAGGATAGTGAGAGTGGTACAAAGGCAGAATTTGCCTACAGAAAGGATAGTGATACGAAGGCAGAAGTTGCCTACAGAAAGGATAGCGATAGTGGTACGAAGGCAGAATTTTCTACAGAAAGGATAGTGAAAGTGATACGAAGGCAGAAGTTGCCTACAGAAAGGATAGTGATACGAAGGCAGAAGTTGCCTACAGAAAGGATAGTGATACGAAGGCAGAAGTTGCCTACAGAAAGGATAGTGATAGTGAAACGAAGGCAGAAGTTGCCTACAGAAAGCTTAGTGATACGAAGGCAGAAGTTGCCTACAGAAAGGATAGTGATAGTGGTTTGAAGGCAGAATTTGCCTACAGAAAGGATAGTGACAGTGAAACGAAGGCAGAATCTGCCTACAGAAAGGATAGTGATAGTGGTACGAAGGCAGAATTTGCCTACAGAAAGAATAGTGATACGAAGGCAGAATTTGCCTACAGAAAGGATAGTGATAGTGGTACGAAGGCAGAATTTGCCAACAGAAAGGATAGTGAGAGTGGTACAAAGGCAGAATTTGCCTACAGAAAGGATAGTGATGCGAAGGCAGAATTTGCCTACAGAAAGGATAGTTATAGTGATACGAAGGCAGAATTTGCCTACAGAAAGGATAGTGATACGAAGGCAGAAGTTGCCTACAGAAAGGATAGCGATAGTGGTACGAAGGCAGAATTTTCTACAGAAAGGATAGTGAAAGTGATACGAAGGCAAAATTTGCCACAGAGAGGAGAGTTATACAAAGTCAGAATTTGCCTACAGAAAGGATAGTGATAGTTGTACGAAGGCAGAATTTGCCTATAGAAAGGATAGTCGTACGAAGGCAGAATTTGCCTACAGAAAGGAGAGTGATACAAAGGCAGAATTTGCCTACAGAAAGGATAGCGATAGTGGTACGAATGCAGAATTTGCCTACAGAAATGATAGTGATAGTGGACAAATGCATAATTTGCCTACAGAAAGGATAGTTATAGTGATACGAAGCAAGAATTTGCCTACAGAAAGGATAGTGACAGTGGTACGAAGGCAAATTGTGTCTACAGAAAGGACAGTGATAGTGGGTCTAAGGCAGAATTTGCTACAGAAAGGATAGTGATACGAAGTCAGAATTTGTCTACAGAAAGGATAGTGATAGTGATACGAAGTCAGAATTTACATACAGAAAGGATAGTGATAGTGGTACGAAGGCAGAAATTGTGTACAGAAAGGATAGTGATAGGAAGGCAGAATTTGCCTACAGAAACGATAGTGATAGTGAAACGAAGTCAGAATTTGCGTACAAAAGGACAGTGATAATGATACGAAAGCAGAATTTGCCTACAGAAAGGAGAGTGATACAAAGGCAGAATTTGCCTACAGAAAGGATAGTGATACGAAGGCAGAATTTGCCTACAGAAAGGATAGTGATAGTGGTACGAAGGCAGAATTTGCCTACAGAAAGGATAGTGAAATTGGTATGAAGGCAGAAATTGCGCACAGAAAGGTTGGTGATTGTGGTACGAAGGCATAATTTATCTACAGAAAGGATAGTTATAGTGGTACGAAGGCAGAATTTGCCTACAGAAAGGAAAGTGGTACGAAGGCAGAAGTTGCCTACAGAAAGGATAGTTATAGTGATACGAAGGCAGAAGTTGCCTACAGAAAGAATAGTGATACGAAGGCAGAATTTGCCTACAGAAAGGATAGTGATACGAAGTCAGAATTTGTCTACAGAAAGGATAGTGATAGTGATACGAAGTCAGAATTTACATACAGAAAGGATAGTGATAGTGGTACGAAGGCAGAAATTGCGTACAGAAAGGATAGTGATAGGAAGGCAGAATTTGCCTACAGAAACGATAGTGATAGTGAAACGAAGTCAGAATTTGCGTACAAAAGGACAGTGATAATGATACGAAAGCAGAATTTGCCTACAGAAAGGAGAGTGATACAAAGGCAGAATTTGCCTACAGAAAGGATAGTGATACGAAGGCAGAATTTGCCTACAGAAAGGATAGTGATAGTGGTACGAAGGCAGAATTTGCCTACAGAAAGGAGAGTGATACAAAGGCAGAATTTGCCTACAGAAAGGATAGTGATACGAAGGCAGAATTTGCCTACAGAAAGGATAGTGATAGTGGTACGAAGGCAGAATTTGTCTACAGAAAGGATAGCGATAGTGGTACGAAGGCAGAATTTGCCTACAGAAAGGATAGTGATAGTGGTATGAAGGCAGAAATTGCGCACAGAAAGGTTGGTGATTGTGGTACGAAGGCATAATTTATCTACAGAAACGATAGTGATAGTGAAACGAAGTCAGAATTTGCTTACAAAAGGACAGTGATAATGATACGAAAGCAGAATTTGCCTACAGAAAGGAGAGTGATACAAAGGCAGAATTTGCCTACAGAAAGGATAGTGATACGAAGGCAGAATTTGCCTACAGAAAGGATAGTGATAGTGGTACGAAGGCAGAATTTGCCTACAGAAAGGAGAGTGATACAAAGGCAGAATTTGCCTACAGAAAGGATAGTGATACGAAGGCAGAATTTGCCTACAGAAAGGATAGTGATAGTGGTACGAAGGCAGAATTTGTCTACAGAAAGGATAGCGATAGTGGTACGAAGGCAGAATTTGCCTACAGAAAGGATAGTGATAGTGGTATGAAGGCAGAAATTGCACACAGAAAGGTTGGTGATTGTGGTACGAAGGCATAATTTATCTACAGAAAGGATAGTTATAGTGGTACGAAGGCAGAATTTGCCTACAGAAAGGAAAGTGGTACGAAGGCAGAAGTTGCCTACAGAAAGGATAGTGATACGAAGGCAGAATTTGCCTAGAGAAAGGATAGTGATAGTGATAAGACGGCAGAATTTGCCTACAGAAAGAATAGTGATACGAAGGCAGAAGTTGCCTACAGAAAGGATAGTGATAGTGGTATGAAGGCAGAATTTGTCTACAGAAAGGATCGTGATAGTGGTACGAAGGCAGAATTTGCCTACAGAAAGGTTAGTGATACGAAGGCAGAAGTTGCTTACAGAAAGGACAGTGATACGAAGGCAGAAGTTGCCTACAGAAAGGATAGTGATACGAAGGCAGAAGTTGCCTACAGAAAGGATAGTGATAGTGGTTTGAAGGCAGAATTTGCCTACAGATAGGATAGTGATAATGAAACGAAGGCAGAAGTTGCCTACAGAAAGCATAGTGATACGAAGGCAGAAGTTGACAACAGAAAGGATAGTGATAGTGGTTTGAAGGCAGAATTTGCCTACAGAAAGGATAGTGACAGTGAAACGAAGGCAGAATCTGCCTACAGAAAGGATAGTGATAGTGAAATGAAGGCAGAATTTGCCTATAGAAGGATTGTGATAATGATACGAAGGCAGAATTTGCCTAGAGAAAGGATAGTGATAGTGGTACGAAGGCAGAATTTGCCAACAGAAAGGATAGTGAGAGTGGTACAAAGGCAGAATTTGCCTACAGAAAGGATAGTGATACGAAGGCAGAAGTTGCCTACAGAAAGGATAGCGATAGTGGTACGAAGGCAGAATTTTCTACAGAAAGGATAGTGAAAGTGATACGAAGGCAGAAGTTGCCTACAGAAAGGATATTGATACGAAGGTAGAAGTTGCCTACAGAAAGGATAGTGATACGAAGGCAGAAGTTGCCTACAGAAAGGATAGTGATAGTGAAACGAAGGCAGAAGTTGCCTACAGAAAGGATAGTGATACGAAGGCAGAAGTTGCCTACAGAAAGGATAGTGATACGAAGGCAGAAGTTGCCTACAGAAAGGATAGTGATAGTGAAACGAAGGCAGAAGTTGCCTACAGAAAGCTTAGTGATACGAAGGCAGAATTTGCCTGGAGAAAGGATAGTGATAGTGGTACGAAGGCAGAATTTGCCAACAGAAAGGATAGTGAGAGTGGTACAAAGGCAGAATTTGCCTACAGAAAGGATAGTGATACGAAGGCAGAAGTTGCCTACAGAAAGGATAGCAATAGTGGTACGAAGGCAGAATTTTCTACAGAAAGGATAGTGAAAGTGATACGAAGGCAGAAGTTGCCTACAGAAAGGATAGTGATACGAAGGCAGAAGTTGCCTACAGAAAGGATAGTGATACGAAGGCAGAAGTTGCCTACAGAAAGGATAGTGATAGTGAAACGAATTCAGAAGTTGCCTACAGAAAGGATAGTGATAGTGGTTTGAAGGCAGAATTTGCCTACAGAAAGGATAGTGACAGTGAAACGAAGGCAGAAGTTGCCTACAGAAAGGATAGTGATAGTGGTTTGAAGGCAGAATTTGCCTACAGAAAGGATAGTGACAGTGAAACGAAGGCAGAATCTGCCTACAGAAAGGATAGTGATAGTGGTACGAAGGCAGAATTTGCCTACAGAAAGAATAGTGATAGTGGTACGAAGGCAGAATTTGCCAACAGAAAGGATAGTGAGAGTGGTACAAAGGCAGAATTTGCCTACAGAAAGGATAGTTATAGTGATACGAAGGCAGAATTTGCCTACAGAAAGGGTAGTGATACGAAGGCAGAAGTTGCCTACAGAAAGGATAGCGATAGTGGTACGAAGGCAGAATTTTCTACAGAAAGGATAGTGAAAGTGATACGAAGGCAGAATTTGCCACAGAGAGGAGAGTTATATGAAGTCAGAATTTGCCTACAGAAAGGATAGTGATAAGAAGGCAGAATTTGCCTACAGAAAGGATAGCGATAGTGATACGAAGCAAGAATTTGCCTACAGAAAGGATAGTGACAGTGGTACGAAGGCAGAATTTGCCTACAGAAAGGAAAGTGGTACGAAAGCAGAAGTTGCCTACGGAAAGGATAGTGATACGAAGGCAGAATTTGCCTACAGAAAGGTTAGTGACAGTGGTATGAAGGCAGAATTTGCCTACAGAAAGGATAGTGGTATGAAGGCAGAATTTGCCTACAGAAAGGATAGTGATACGAAGGCAGAATTTGCCTACAGAAAGAATTGTGATCGTGATACGAAGGCAGAATTTGCCAACAGAAAGGATAGTGATAGTGGTACGAAGGCAGAAAATGCCTACAGAAAGGATAGTGATACGAAGGCAGAATTTGCCTACAGAAAGGATAGTGATAGTGGTACGAAGGCAGAATTTGCCTACAGAAAGGATAGTGATACAAAGGCAGAATTTACCTACAGAAAGGATAGCGATAGTGGACAAAGGCATAATTTGACTACAGAAAGGATAGTTATAGTGTTGTGAAGCAAGAATTTGCCTACAGAAAGGATAGTGACAGTGGTACGAAGGCAAATTGTATCTACAGAAAGGATAGTGATAGTGGGTCGAAGGCAGAATTTGCCTACAAAAAGGATAGTGATACGAAGTCAGAATTTGTCTACAGAAAGGATAGTGATAGTGATACGAAGTCAGAATTTACATACAGAAAGGATAGTGATAGTGGTACGAAGGCAGAAATTGCATACAGAAAGGATAGTGATAGTGGTACGAAGGTAGAATATGCCTACAGAAAGGTTAGTGATACGAAGACAGAATATACCTAAAGAAAGGATAGTGATACGAAGGCAGAATCTGCCTACAGAAAGGATAGCGATAGTGATACGAAGCAAGAATTTGCCTACAGAAAGGATAGTGACAGTGGTACGAAGGCAGAATTTGCCTACAGAAAGGAAAGTGGTACGAAAGCAGAAGTTGCCTACGGAAAGGATAGTGATACGAAGGCAGAATTTGCCTACAGAAAGGTTAGTGACAGTGGTATGAAGGCAG
Organism: Oncorhynchus mykiss; assembly: GCF_013265735.2. Classification (NCBI taxonomy): domain Eukaryota; kingdom Metazoa; phylum Chordata; class Actinopteri; order Salmoniformes; family Salmonidae; genus Oncorhynchus; species Oncorhynchus mykiss. The sequence goes on along the minus strand of NC_048576.1, from coordinate 16,071,903 downwards.
AATTTGCCTACAGAAAGGATAGTGGTATGAAGGCAGAATTTGCCTACAGAAAGGATAGTGATACGAAGGCAGAATTTGCCTACAGAAAGAATTGTGATCGTGATACGAAGGCAGAATTTGCCAACAGAAAGGATAGTGATAGTGGTACGAAGGCAGAAAATGCCTACAGAAAGGATAGTGATACGAAGGCAGAATTTGCCTACAGAAAGGATAGTGATAGTGGTACGAAGGCAGAATTTGCCTACAGAAAGGATAGTGATACGAAGGCAGAATTTACCTACAGAAAGGATAGCGATAGTGGACAAAGGCATAATTTGACTACAGAAAGGATAGTTATAGTGTTGTGAAGCAAGAATTTGCCTACAGAAAGGATAGTGACAGTGGTACGAAGGCAAATTGTATCTACAGAAAGGATAGTGATAGTGGGTCGAAGGCAGAATTTGCCTACAAAAAGGATAGTGATACGAAGTCAGAATTTGTCTACAGAAAGGATAGTGATAGTGATACGAAGTCAGAATTTACATACAGAAAGGATAGTGATAGTGGTACGAAGGCAGAAATTGCATACAGAAAGGATAGTGATAGTGGTACGAAGGTAGAATATGCCTACAGAAAGGTTAGTGATACGAAGACAGAATATACCTAAAGAAAGGATAGTGATACGAAGGCAGAATCTGCCTACAGAAAGTATAGTGATAGTGAAACAAATTCAGAATTTGCCTATAGAAGGATAGTGATAATGATACGAAGGCAGAATTTGCCTACAGAAAGTATAGTGATAGTGATAAAAAGGTAGAATCTGCCTACAGAAAGGATGGTGACAGTCGTACGAAGGCAGAATTTGCCTACAGAAAGAATAGTGATAGTGGTACGAAGGCAGAATTTGCCAACAGAAAAGATAGTGATAGCGGTACGAAGGCAGAAAATGCCTACAGAAAGGATAGTGATACGAAGGCAGAATTTGCCTACAGAAAGGATAGTGATAGTTGTACGAAGGCAGAATTTGCCTATAGAAAGGATAGTCGTACGAAGGCAGAATTTGCCTACAGAAAGGATAGTGATAGTTGTACGAAGGCAGAATTTGCCTATAGAAAGGATAGTCGTACGAAGGCAGAATTTGCCTGCAGAAAGGACAGTGATAGTGGACGAAGGCAGAATTTGCCTACAGAAAGGATGTCATGTTCTGACCTCTATTTCCTTTGTTTTGTATGTAGTTAGTATGGTCAGGGCGTGAGTTGGGTGGGCAGTCTATGTTTGTTTTTCTATGTTTTGGGGCATTTCTATGTTTTCGGCCTAGTATGGTTCTCAATCAGAGGCAGGTGTCATTAGTTGTCTCTGATTGAGAATCATACTTAGGTAGCCTGGGTTTCACTGTGTGTTTGTGGGTGATTGTTCCTGTCACTGTGTTTGTTGTCACAGGATAGGCTGTATAGGTTTTCACGTTCCGTTTGTTGTTTTGTAGATTTGAGTTATTTCATGTATCGTTCAGTTTTCCATTAAAGAACATGAATAACCACCACGCTGCTTTTTGGTCCGCTTCTCCTCCTACAGACGAACGTCATTACAGAATCACCCACCCCAACAGGACCAAGCGGCGTGGTAACGGGCAACGGCAAGAGGAGCAGCAGGAGAAGCAACAGAGGCAGCAGCAACAGGAGCAGCAGCAGCAGCAGTGGGAGAGGCTGCACTATTTGGAGAAATGGACATGGGAGGAAGATTTGGATGGTAAAGGACCCTGGGCTCAGCCAGGAGAATATCGCCGCCCCAAGGAAGAACGGGAGGCGGCGAAAGCGGAGAGGCGCCGGTATGAGGAGGCAGCGCGGCGTCGTGGATGGAAGCCTGAGAGTCAGCCCCAAAAATTTCTTGGGGGGGGGGGCTAACAGGGAGTATGGCTACGCCAGGTAGGAGACCTGAGCCAACTTCCTGTGGTTACCGGGGGGCTAGAGAGACCGGGCAGGCGCCGTGTTATGCTGTGGAGCGCACGGTGTCCCCAGTGCGGGTGCACAGCCCGGTGCGGTACATTCCAGCTCCGCGTATCGGCCGGGCTAGAGTGGGCATCGAGCCAAGTGCCATGAAGTCGGCTCTACGCATCTGGTCTCCAGTGCGTCTCCTTGGGCCGGCTTACATGGCACCAGCCTTGCGCACGGTGTCCCCGGTTCGCCTGCATAGCCCAGTGCGGGCTATTCCACCTCGCCGCACTGGCAGGGCGACCGGGACCATTCAACCGGGTAAGGTTGGGCAGGCTCGGTGCTCAAGAGCTCCAGTGCGCCTGCACGGCCCGGTCTATCCGTCACCACCTCCACGCACCAGCCCTCCGGTGGCAGCCCCCCGTACCAAGCTGTCTCTCCGGCCCATCCTTACAGGGGCTCCCGCCTCTCCGGCGCTACCAGAGCCTTCCTCCTGTCCAGCGCTGCCGGAGTCTCCCGCCTGTTCGGCGCTACGAGAGCTACTCAGTCCGGCACTTCCAGAGCCTTCCTCCTCTCCAGCGCTGCCAGTGCCGCCCGTCTGCCCAGTGCCGCCCGTCTGCCCAGCGCCGCCAGTGCCGCCCGTCTGCCCGGAGCCGCCAGTGCCGCCCGTCTGCCAGGAGCCGCCAGTGCCGCCCGTGCCGCCAGTCTGCCAGGGGCCGCCAGTGCCGCCAGTCTGCCAGGGGCCGCCGGTGCCGCCAGTCAGCCAGGGGCCGCCGGGGCCGCCAGTCAGCCAGGGGCCGTCGGTGCCGCCAGTCAGCCAGGGGCCGCCGGTGCCGCCAGTCAGCCAGGGGCCGCCAGCGCCGCCAGTCGGCCAGGGGCCGCCAGCGCCGCCAGTCAGCCAGGGGCCGCCAGCGCCGCCAGTCAGCCAGGGGCCGCCAGTCAGCCAGGGGCCGCCAGTGCCGCCAGTCAGCCAGGGGCCGCCAGTAAGCCAGGGGCCGCCAGTGCCGCCAGTCAGCCAGGGGCCGCCCGAGCAGCTGCCCCTCTGTCCTGAGCTGCTATTGCCCCTCTGTCCCGAGCTGCTGCCGCCCCTCTGTCCTGAGCAGCTGCCGCCCCTCTGTCCCGAGCGGCTGCCGCCCCTCTGTCCCGAGCAGCTGCCGCCCCTCTGTCCCGAGCAGCTGCCGCCCCTCTGTCCCGAGCTGCTGCCGCCCCTCTGTCCCGAGCAGCTGCTCCTCTGTCCCGAGCAGTTGTCCCTCTGTCCCGAGCAGCTGCTTCACCTCTGTCCCGAGCTGCCCCTCTGTCCCAAGCAGCCCCTCTGTCCAGTGGGGTCATTGAGAAGGGTGGCCATGGTGAGAAAGCCACGGAGGCGGACAATAAGGCGGACTAAGACAATGGTGAAGTGGGGTCCGCGTCCCGCGCCAGAGCCGCCACCGCGGACAGACGCCCACCCAGACCCTCCCCTATAGGTCAAGGTTTTGCGGCCGGAGTCCGCACCTTTGGGGGGGGGGGGGGGGTAATGTCACGTTCTGACCTCTATTTCCTTTGTTTTGTATGTAGTTAGTATGGTCAGGGCGTGAGTTGGGTGGGCAGTCTATGTTTGTTTTTCTATGTTTTGGGGCATTTCTATGTTTTCGGCCTAGTATGGTTCTCAATCAGAGGCAGGTGTCATTAGTTGTCTCTGATTGAGAATCATACTTAGGTAGCCTGGGTTTCACTGTGTGTTTGTGGGTGATTGTTCCTGTCACTGTGTTTGTTGTCACAGGATAGGCTGTATAGGTTTTCACGTTCCGTTTGTTGTTTTGTAGATTTGAGTTATTTCATGTATCGTTCAGTTTTCCATTAAAGAACATGAATAACCACCACGCTGCTTTTTGGTCCGCTTCTCCTCCTACAGACGAACGTCGTTACAAAGGATAGTGGTACGAAGGCAGAATTTGCCTATAGAAAGGATAGTGGTACGAAGGCAGAATTTTCATACAGAAAGGACAGTGATAGTGGACGAAGGCAGAATTTGCCTACAGAAAGGATCGTGATAAGATGGCAGAATTTGCCTCAAGAAAATATAGTGATAGTGATGTGAAGGCAGAATATGCCTACAGAAAGGATGGTGATACGAAGACAAAATGCACCTACAGAAAGGATGGTGATACGAAGGCAAAATGTACCTACAGAAAGGATGGTGATACGAAGGAAAAATGTACCTACAGAAAGGATAGTAATACAATGGCAGAATATGCCTACAGAAAGGATAGTGATATGAAGGCAGAATTCGCCTACAGAAAGGATAGTGATACGAAGGCAGAATTTGCCTACAGAAAGGATAGGGATAGTGGTACGAAGGCAGAATTTGCCTACAGAAAGGATAGTGATAGTGGTACGAAGGCAGAATTTGCATACAGAAAGGAAAGTGGTATGAAGGCAGAATTTGCATACAGAAAGGATAGTGATAGTGATACGACGGCAGAATTTGCCTACAGAAAGGATAGGGATACGAAGGCAGCATTTTCATACAGAAATGATAGTGATAGTGGTACGAAGGCAGAATTTGCCTACATGAAGGATAGTGATAGTTGTACGAAAGCAGAATTTGCCTACAGGCACGAAGGCAGAATTCTCATACAGAAAGGATAGTGACAGTGGTACGAAGGCAGAATTTGCCTACAGAAAGGATAGTGATAGTAGTACAAAGGCAGAATTTGCCTTGAGAAAGGATAGTGATATTGGTACGAAGGCAGAATTTGCCTACAGAAAGATAGTGATACGAAGGCTAAATTTGCCTAGAGAAATGATAGGGATAGTGGTACGAAGGCAGAATTTGCCTACATGAAGGATAGTGATGGTTGTACGAAAGCAGAATTTGCCTACAGAAAGGATAGTGATAGTGGTATGAAGGCAGAATTTGCCTATAGATAGGATAGTTATACGAAGGCAGAATTTGGCTACAGAAAGAATGGTGATAGTGGTACGTAGGCAGAATTTGCCCAGAGAAAGTGGGAATAGGCGTTGTCGTGCCCTCTCCACGACCTTCTTGGTGTGTCTGTACCATGATAGTTACCCTAGTGGTAGCCTAGTGGTTAGAGCGTTTGGCCTGAGGGGCCCCCGTGTTGAGGATCAGCATGGCAGATGTGTTGTTACCTACCCTTAACACCTGTGCGCAGCCCGTCAGGAAGTCCAGGATCCAGTTGCAGAGGGGGGGGGGGGGGGGGGGGGGGGGGGGGTGTTTAGTCCCAGGGTCCTTAGCTTAGTGATGAACTTTGTGGGCACTATGGTGTTGAACACTGAGCTGTAGTCAATGAATAGCATTCTCACGTAGGTTTTCCTTTTGTCCAGGTGAGAAAGTGCATTGTGGAGTGCAATAGAGATTGCATCATCTGTGGATCTGTTGGGGCGGTATGCAAATTGGAGTGGATTGAGGGTTTCTTGGATAATGGTGTTGATGTGAGCCATGACCAGCCTTTCAAAGCACTTCATGGCTACAGATGTCAGTGCTACTGATCAGTAGTCGTTTAGGCAGGTTACCATGGTGTTCTTGGGAACAAGGACAATGGTGGTCTTCTTCACTGGACTTTATGCAAACTGGAAACCACGTATCCCGAGGCAACATTTATTGTAGCTGGGGATTTTAACAAAGAAAATTTGAAGAAAACAATTTTTCTGAAGTTCTATCAATACATTGACTGTTGTACTCACACTGCTAAAACACTCGACCACTGCTATTCTAACTTCCTGGATAACTACAAGGACCTCCCCTGCCCTCCCTTTGGCAATCCTTGGGATGGAGAAAAAGCATGACACCAATGAGGCCCCACCCCTGCCCTAGACCCACTTCAATTTGCTTACCGCCCCAATAGATCCACAGGTGATGCAATCGCCATCGCACTGCACACTACCCTATCCCATCTGGACAAGAGGAATACCTATGTAAGAATGCTGGTCATTGACTACAGCTCAGAATTCAACACCATATTACCCTCCAAGCTCATCATTAAGCTTGAGGCCCTAGGTCTGAACCCCAACCTGGGCAACTGCGTCCTGGACTTCCTGACGGGCTGCCCCAGGTGTTGAAGGTTGGAAACAACACCTCCACTTCGCTGATCCTCAAAACTGGGGCCCTACAAGGATGCGTGCTCAGCCCCCTCTTGTACTCCCTGTTCACCCATGACTGCGTGGTCACGCATGCTTTTGACTCAATCATCAAGTTTGCAGATGACACAACAGTAGTAGGCCTGATTACCAAACAATGACGAAACAGCCTACAGGGAGGAGGTGAGGGCCCTGGGAGTGTGGTGCCAAGAAAATAACCTCTCGCCCAACATCAACAAAACTAAGGAGCTGATTGTGGACTTCAAGAAACAGCAGAGGGAGCACCCCCCTATCCACATCGATGGGACCACAGTGGAAAAGGTGGAAAGCTTCAAGTTCCTCGACATACACATCACTGACAAACTGAAATGTTCCACCCACACAGACAGTTTGGGTGGACCTCCGGAGGCGTAAGACATTTGCATTGTCACCTAAAACCCTCAAAAACATTTACAGATGCACAACTGAGAGCATTCTGAGAGTCCTGTTGCCTGGTACGGCAATTGTACCGCCCACAACCATAGGACTCTCCAGAGGGTGGTGTGGTCTGCCCAACGCATTACCGGGGGCAAGCACCCTGCCCTCCAGGACACCTACAGCAACTGATGTCATAGGAAGGACAAAAAGATCATCAAGGACAACAACCACCCGAGCCACTGCCTGTTCACCCCACCATCATCCAAAAGCGAGGTCAGTACAGGTGCATCAAAGATGGGACCAGGAGAGTGAAAAACAGCTTCCATCTCAAAGCCATCAGACTATTAAATAGCCATCACTAGCATAAAAGAGGCTGCTGCCCTATATACATAGACTTGAAATCACTGGCCACTTTAGTAATGGAACACTTGTCACTTTAATAATGTTTACATATTTTGCATTACTCATCTCATATGTACAGTATATACTGTATTCTATCATATTTTACTGTATCTTAGTCTATGCCGCTTTGACTTTGCTCTTCAAAATATTTATATATTCTTAATTCCATTCCTTTACTTTAGATTGTGTTTATTGTTAGATGTTACTTGTTAGATATTACTGCACTGTTGGAGCTAGAAACAGGCATTTCACTACACCTGCAATAGCATCTGCTAAACACGTGTATGTGACAAATAACATTTGATTTTATACATGTTGTTATTACAGACTCTGTCAGGAACAGATTGAAAATGTCAGTGAAGACACTTGCCAGATGGTCACCGCATTCTCAGAGTACACGTCCTGGTAACCCATCTTGGGAATGTTGACCTGTTTAAAGGTCTTACTCACATTGGCTATGGATTAAGTGATTGCACAGTCGTCCGGAACAGCTGGTGCTCTCATGCATGCTTCAGTGTTGCTTACCTCTAAGCGCGCATAGAAGTAATTTAGCTTGTCTGGTATGCTCGTGTCACTGGGCAGCTCGTGGCTGTGCTTCTCTTTGTAGTCCGTAATAGCAAGCCCTGCCACATCCGACGAGTATTGGAGCTGGGGTAGTAGGATTCAATCAAAAGGATTCAATTGCACATTTAACATGCTGGTAGAAATTAGGTAAAACGGATTCAAGTGTCCCTGCATTAAAGTCCCCGGCCATTAGGAGCGCTGCCTCTGGGTGAACATTTTCTTGTTTGCTTATGGCCTTATTCAGCTCATTGAGTGCCGTCTTAGTGCCAGCATCGGTTTGTGGTGGTAAATAGACAGCTACAAAAAAAATATATGAGAACTCTCTTGGTAAATCCTGTGGTCTACAGCTTATCATGAGATACTCCGGCGATCAAAACCTTGAGACGTCCTTAATATTAGATTCCGTGCACCAGCTGTTATTGACAAATAGACATAGAACAGCTGCCTCTAGTAAGTGGTGGTCTATCTTGCTGACGCACTGAAAACCCAACCAGCTGTATGTTATCCATGTCGTCATTCAGCCACGACTCAGTGAAACATAAGATATTACAGTTTTTAATGTTCCGTTGGTAGGATAGTCTAGATCTGAGCTCATCCAAATCAAATCAAAATCAAATCAAATCAAATCAAATTTTATTTGTCACATACACATGGTTAGCAGATGTTAATGCGAGTGTAGCGAAATGCTTGTGCTTCTAGTTCCGACAATGCAGTAATAACCAACAAGTAATCTAACTAACAATTCCAAAACTACTGTCTTGTACACAGTGTAAGGGGATAAAGAATATGTACATAAGGATATATGAATGAGTGATGGTACAGAGCAGCATAAGCAAGATACAGTAGATGGTATCGAGTACAGTATATACATATGAGATGAGTATGTAAACAAAGTGGCATAGTTATAGTGGCTAGTTAAAGTGGCTAGTGATACATGTATTACATAAGGATACAGTCGATGATATGGAGTACAGTATATACGTATGCATATGAGATGAATAATGTAGGGTAAGTAACATTATATAAGGTAGCATTGTTTAAAGTGGCTAGTGATATATTTACATCATTTCCCATCAATTCCCATTATTAAAGTGGCTGGAGTTGAGTCAGTGTCAGTGTGTTGGCAGCAGCCACTCAATGTTAGTGGTGGCTGTTTAACAGTCTGATGGCATTGAGATAGAAGCTGTTTTTCAGTCTCTCGGTCCCAGCTTTGATGCACCTGTACTGACCTCGCCTTCTGGATGATAGCGGGGTGAACAGGCAGTGGCTCGGGTGGTTGATGTCCTTGATGATCTTTATGGCCTTCCTGTGACATCGGGTGGTGTAGGTGTCCTGGAGGGCAGGTAGTTTGCCCCAGGTGATGCGTTGTGCAGACCTCACCACCCTCTGGAGAGCCTTACGGTTGAGGGCGGAGCAGTTGCCGTACCAGGCGGTGATACAGCCCGCCAGGATGCTCTCGATTGTGCATCTGTAGAAGTTTGTGAGTGCTTTTGGTGACAAGCCGAATTTCTTCAGCCTCCTGAGGTTGAAGAGGCGCTGCTGCGCCTTCTTCACAATGCTGTCTGTGTGAGTGGACCAATTCAGTTTGTCTGTGATGTGTATGCCGAGGAACTTAAAACTTGCTACCCTCTCCACTACTGTTCCATCGATGTGGATAGGGGGGTGTTCCCTCTGCTGTTTCCTGAAGTCCACAATCATCTCCTTAGTTTTGTTGACGTTGAGTGTGAGGTTATTTTCCTGACACCACACTCCGAGGGCCCTCACCTCCTCCCTGTAGGCCGTCTCGTTGTTGTTGGTAATCAAGCCTACCACTGTTGTGTCGTCCGCAAACTTGATGATTGAGTTGGAGGCGTGCGTGGCCACGCAGTCGTGGGTGAACAGGGAGTACAGGAGAGGGCTCAGAACGCACCCTTGTGGGGCCCCAGTGTTGAGGATCAGCGGGGAGGAGATGTTGTTGCCTACCCTCACCACCTGGGGGCGGCCCGTCAGGAAGTCCAGTACCCAGTTGCACAGGGCAGGGTCGAGACCCAGGGTCTCGAGCTTGATGACGAGCTTGGAGGGTACTATGGTGTTGAATGCCGAGCTGTAGTCAATGAACAGCATTCTCACATAGGTATTCCTCTTGTCCAGATGGGTTAGGGCGGTGTGCAGTGTGGTTGAGATTGCATCGTCTGTGGACCTATTTGGGCGGTAAGCAAATTGGAGTGGGTCTAGGGTGTCAGGTAGGGTGGAGGTGATATGGTCCTTGACTAGTCTCTCAAAGCACTTCATGATGACGGAAGTGAGTGCTACGGGGAGGTAGTCGTTTAGCTCAGTTACCTTAGCTTTCTTGGGAACAGGAACAATGGTGGCCCTCTTGAAGCATGTGGGAACAGCAGACTGGTATAGGGATTGATTGAATATGTCCGTAAACACACCGGCCAGCTGGTCTGCGCATGCTCTGAGGGCGCGGCTGGGGATGCCGTCTGGGCCTGCAGCCTTGCGAGGGTTAACACGTTTAAATGTCTTACTCACCTCGGCTGCAGTGAAGGAGAGACCACATGTTTTCGTTGCAGGCCGTGTCAGTGGCACTGTATTGTCCTCAAAGCGGGCAAAAAAAGTTATTTAGTCTGCCTGGGAGCAGGACATCATGGTCCGTGACTGGGCTGGATTTCTTCCTGTAGTCCGTGATTGACTGTAGACCCTGCCACATGCCTCTTGTGTCTGAGCCGTTGAATTGAGATTCTACTTTGTCTCTGTACTGACGCTTAGCTTGTTATCCAGTTTGTTATTCAATGATTTCACGTTGGCTAATAGGACGGAAGGTAGAGGCAGGTTACCCACTCACCGATTCTTTTAAAATTGTATATTTATTTCATCTTATTTCACTAGGCAAGTCAGTTAAGAACACATTCTTATTTACAATTACAGCCTACTGGGGAACAGTGGGTTAACTGCCTTGTTCAGGGGCAGAACAACAGATTTTTACCTTGTCAGCTCGGGGATTCAATCCAGCAACCTTTCAGTTACTGGCCCAACACTCTAACCACTAGGCTACCTGCCAACCCTTACAAGGCACCCTGACCACCGTCCCTTATATTTCCGTCTCTTCTTCATGCAAATAACGGCGGTCTTGTCTGGTTTCTGAATTAAATCCTTTGTGTCCCACTCGTTGAAGAAAAATCTTTGTCCAGTATGAGGTGAGATATCGCTGTTCTGGTATCCAGAAGCTCTTTTTGGTCATGAGAGATGGTAGCAGAAACATTATGTACAAAGTAAGCTACAAATAACACGAAAAAACACATACATTAGCACAATTGGTTGGGAGCCTGATTCTGATTCCAATTCTATTTAGCCAGTACATACGCAATGAGTTGTCATATATTCAATACATGAACGTCACCTGATAACAGTAAAATCTCTAGATGACCAGTAACCACTTCTTCTGGCTTCCCACTACCCCCCCCTACTTCCTGTGATCCCCCAATTCCACTACCCCCCCACACACATACACACCTCCTGTGAACCCCTCCTGCCAACATGCTTGTCTGTGCTCTCTCTAAATGATTTGGGTTCTAATCAAACATCATTTAGTCTCTATCTACCCCCCCCCCCCCCTTGCCAGGGCTTGTCACCAAGGCAACCAGCAGCTCATTTCTGAAGTGTCAGTTTGCATTATTGTCTTCACGCCCTCCAGTGATAACCTCAACACCCTCTTTCTCTACTCTGCTCTCACTCTCCTCTCTCTCTCCTCCTCTCTTTCTCATATTCACTCTGTCACTGCCTCTCACATTCACACACTCTGTTGTCCCTTTCGCTCTCTCGCTCTCAATTTGAGGGTTTTATTGGCATGGCAAACATATTTTAACATTGCCAAAGCAAGTGAACTAGATAATAAACAATACAAATTAACAGGTAACATTACACTCACAAAAGTTACAAAAGAATAAAGACATTACTCTCTCCCTATCTTTCACTTCCTTTCTCTCTGATTCTCTCTCTCCCTATCTTTCACTTCCTTTCTCTCTCTTATTCTCGCTCTCCCTATCTTTCACTTCCTTTCTCTCTCTCTCCCTATCTTTCACTTCCTTTCTCTCTCTGATTCTCTCTCTCCCTATCTTTCACTTCCTTTCTCTCTCTTATTCTCTCTCTCCCTATCTTTCACTTCCTTTCTCTCTGATTCTCTCTCTCCCTATCTTTCACTTCCTTTCTCTCTCGTATTCTCTCTCTCCCTATCTTTCACTTCCTTTCTCTCTCTCTCCCTATCTTTCACTTCCTTTCTCTCTCTGATTCTCTCTCTCCCTATCTTTCACTTCCTTTCTCTCTCTTATTCTCTCTCTCCCCCTATCTTTCACTTCCTTTCTCTCTCTGATTCTCTCTCTCCCTATCTTTCACTTCCTTTTTCTCTCTCTCCCTATCTTTCACTTCCTTTCTCTCTCTGATTCTCTCTCTCCCTATCTTTCACTTCCTTTCTCTCTCTGATTCTCTCTCTCCCTATCTTTCACTTCCTTTCCCTCTCTTATTCTCTCTCTCCCTATCTTTCACTTCCTTCCTCTCTCTTATTCCCTCTCTCCCTATCTTTCACTTCCTTTCTCTCCCTATCTTTCACTTCCTTTCTCTCTGATTCTCTCTCTCCCTATCTTTCACTTCCTTTCTCTCTTATTCTCTCTCTCCCTATCTTTCACTTCCTTTCTCTCTTATTCTCTCTCTCTAACAAACAGGACAAACATGCATGCATATGCACACACACACCCAACCTGTTTCTTCACGTGTGTCTGCATGTGTTTGTGTGCAGGCGTGTGTGTGTGCGTCTATGTTTTCAGAAAAATAGTGAAGGAAAAAATTCCCTAAAAAGCACCGACACAATCTCACTGTGAAAGAGAAAAGGTTTGCATAGATGGAAATGAAACTACAATATAAAACAAAGATAAATGACAAAGAATGATAGTAAAAAAGTTTTGCCGCACCTTCAATTACAATTTGGGAAAAAAAGGCTAATTCACCTCCATCTTTCATTGAATCAGATGGCTCATTCATCACTAAACCGACTGATATTTCCAACTACTGTAATGATTTTTTCAAGATGATCAAACTTAGGCATGACATGCCAGCAACAACCGTTGCCCATACACATGCAAGTATATCTGACCAAATTATGAGAGACAAGATTTGTAATTTTGACTTCTGTAAAGTGAGTGTGGAAGAGGTGAAGAAATGATTGTTGTCTATCAACAATGACAAGCCACCGGGGTCTGACAACTTGTATGGAAAATTACTGAGGAAAATAGTGAACGATCTTGCCACATCTTCAATGTAATCCTACTAGAAAGTGTGTGCCCTCAGGCTTGGAGGGAAGCAAAAGTCATTCCACTACCTAAGAACAGTAAATCCCCCTTTACTGGCTCAAATAGCTAACCAAGCAGCCTGTCACCATCCTTTAGTAAAGTTTTGGAAGAAATTGGGTTTGACCAGATGCAATGCTATTTTACAGTAAACAAATTGACAACGGACTTTCAGCATGTTTATAGGGAAAAACATTCAACAAGCACAGCACTTACACTAATGACTGATGATTGGCTGAGAGAAAGTGATCAGAAAAATATTGTGGAGACTGTTTTGTTAGACTTCAGTGCAGCTTTTGACATTATCGATCATAGTCTGCTGCTGGAAAAACATATGTGTTATGGCTTTACACACCCTGCTATATTGTGGATAAAGAGTTACATGTCTAACAGAACACAGAGGGTATTCTTTAATGGAAGCCTCTTCAACATAATCCAGGTAGTATCAGGAATTCCCCAGGGCAGCTGTCTAGGCCCTTACTTTTTAAAATCTTTACTAACGACATGCCGCTGGCTTTGGGTGTCTATGTATGCGGTTGACTCAGCGCTTTACATGTCAGCTACTACAGCAACTGAAATGACTGCAACACTTAACAAAGAGCTGCAGTTAGTTTCAGAATGGGTGGCAAGGAATAAGTTAGTTCTTCAGGAATCAGTAGTTCTTCAGAGCTGTCAGAGCTGTCTACAGTAGTTCTTCAGAGCTGTCTACAGTAGTTTTTCAGAGCTGTCTACTGTAGTTCTTCAGAGCTGTCTACAGTAGTTCTAGAACTGTCTACAGTAGTTCTTCAGAGCTGTCTACAGTAGTTCTTCAGAGCTGTCTACATTAGTTCTACAGGGAACTACACACACACACTCACACAGACACACATCTGCTGCAGTAGAGTATGTGCTAGCCATACTGCCGAGTGTGTGTGAGGTGAGAACACACCATAGCTGTTGGCCAATTAACCACAGAACAGCACCGTGCTGAGATGGAGCGCCAGATGTGGCGGGAGACCAGCCAGTGGAAATGTGTTAGATTTACCACCTATAGAGCAGCATTGTTGTTTTACATATTTCAGACATTTTTACCATATTGTTTTGTTAATTTGTCAATTTGCTCTTAACGAGACACTGGAGTGAGCGAGTGAGTGACTAAGCGGGAAAATAGGATTTTGACATTTGTTTTACAGTGGTTCACAATTTTTACAATCCAGCTGGAGCTAGACCGTCCAGGCCAGTTCAATTGTATCCCAGGTCTGAATCAGTCCCTGATTAGGAGAGGATAAAAACCAGAAGCGATGGAATACAATGATGATGGCTAACCAAAACCAACCCTCCTTCATGTAATAATAATAAACAAAATAAAAATTATAATAACAATTATAGTATAGATTTTTTTTTAAGGACCCAAACCCCAGGAACCAAAGTCCTAACGACATGCCGCTGGCTTTGGGTGTCTATGTATGCGGTTGACTCAACGCTTTACATGTCAGCTACTACAGCAACTGAAATGACTGCAACACTTAACAAAGAGCTGCAGTTAGTTTCAGAATGGGTGGCAAGGAATAAGTTAGTCCTAAATATTTCAAAAACTAAAAGTATTGTATTTGGGACAAATCATTCACTAAACCACAAACCTCAACTAAATCTTGTAATATATAATGTGGAAATTAAGCAAGTTGAGATGACTAAACTGCTTGGAGTAACTCTGGATTGTACTGTCATGGTCAAAACATATTGATAGAACACTAGCTATGATGGGGAGAAGTCTGTCCATAATGAAGTGCTGCTCTACCTTCTTAACAGCACTATCAACAAGGCAGGTCCTACAGGCTCCCGGTTTTGCCTTGGCAGCAGCTAATATGGATCCATAACAAATACAAATGTGATAAACAGGCAATATGGTTAAACATGGGAATGACTATCTACACGTTTAATACTCACTGTATGTATAATGTTCTATGTACTCTACAGAACAATAATTCACAGATGTATTTCTGATAACGTTACTGTTTAGGCCTGATTGCTACATTGGAGGAAAAAAATGTGATGAACAGGCAATATGGACCCAGCCCTCAGGAACCAAAGACCTGTCTGGCCTGAACCTCCCCTCTCCCCCGCCCCAACCCTCGGTGGACTGGCTGGAAGGTTCATATTTGAAGGAGGGATAGCCCATAAATATAAGTAAAGGAACTTGTAATTAAATAAGCACTTCTTAAGAGTCCTCCTAGGCCCACTGCTTCTGTTAAAACATGATTGATTGACTGCTATCTCTCCTGACCAGGACCATTAGTTTTGCCACTCCCCCTCCCTCCCTTCTTTTCTCTATCTATCCTTCTGCCGTCCCCTCCGCTCTTTTTCTCTATCCATTGCTTTGTCTTTCATTGCTCCCGTTTTTCTCTTTCCATCCTTGCTGTTGTTCCCTCCCATCTTGTTCCCCTCTTCATCCCTGTATCTCTACCTCCGTCTCCCTGTACTTGGGCCTTTCTCTTTCTCTCTCCTCTCACTCTCTCTCTCCCTTTCCTCTCATACCCTCTATTTTTCTTTCTTTCACTCTCTCCCACCCTCTTTCTTTATCTCTCTTTCTTTCACTCTCTCCCTCCCTGGGCAATAATATTTATCCTAACTGCTGACATGATAATGAGACCTTAGTAAGCCCAGCCACGCCTTGGGGCTAGCAGAGGGCTGATGGGCAGGGAACTCCTCCCTTCTGGCCGTGTGTGTGCGTGTGCGCGTGTGTGTGTGTGTGTAACAGTTGTGCTGTGACATATGTCACCCAGTCTCAACTCAAAAATTGATCACTGTGTGTTGTCATTGATCTCCGAAAGGCATGCTTTAACAAGCAAGGTGTAAGGTGCATGTTCGTACCTTGGGCCAAAGCTTTAGTCTGTCATGCTCTGTTCTCTCCTTCCTAGTTCCAATCCCTACCTCCCTTCTCTCTTTCTATTTATTTTTCTATCCCTCCCTCCCTCCCTCCCTCCCTCCCTCCCTCCCTCCCTCCCTCCCTCCCTGCTATGCTCTGCTGAGTTCTAGCTGTGAGATGTTGAACGGCGGGGGAGCTCAGTCTGACTGGGGGCAGCTGAGCCATGAAGTCAATACTCTCTACCCAACAGACAGACAGACAGACAGACAGACAGACAGACAGACAGACAGACAGACAGACAGACAGACAGACAGACAGACAGACAGACAGATAGAAAAAGTAGACACAGACAAACAGACAGACAGACAGACAGACAGACAGACAGACAGACAGACAGACAGACAGACAGACAGACAGACAGACAGACAGACAGACAGACAGACAGACAGACAGACAGACAAACAGACAGAGATAGAGAGACAGAAAGAGAGACAGACAGAAAGAGACAGACAGAAAAAGCAGACACAGACAGACAGACAGACAGACAGACAGACAGATAAACAAACAGACAGACAGAGAGAGAGAGACAGACAGACAGACAGACAGACAGACAGACAGACAGACAGACAGACAGACAGACAGACAGACAGACAGAGAGAGAGAGAGAGAGAGACAGAGACTGACAGACAGACAGACAGACAGACAGACAGACAGACAGACAGACAGACAGACAGACAGAAAGAGAGACAGACAGAAGACAGAAAGAGACAGACATAAAAAACAGACACAGACAGACAGACAGACAGACAGACAGACAGAGAGAGACAGAAAGAGAGACAGACAGACAGACAGACAGACAGACAGACAGACAGACAGACAGACAGAGAGAGAGAGAGACAGAAAGAGAGACAGACAGGAGACAGAAAGAGACAGACAGAAAAAACAGACACAGACAGACAGACAGACAGACAGAGAGAGACAGAAAGAGAGACAGACAGACAGAGAGACAGACAGAAAAAGCAGACACAGACAGACAGACAGACAGACAGACAGACAAACAAACAGACAGAGAGAGACAGACAGAGAGACAGACAGACAGACAGACAGACAGACAGACAGACAGACAGACAGACAGACAGACAGACAGACAGAGAGACAGACAGAGAGACAGACGGACAGAGACAGAAAAAACAGACTGCACTTCATGATTTGGCCTCATGTTTCATTAATGCTCAATAAGAAATGCTTTCTGCAGTCTGTCATGACTGAAGGAAAGCAAGAGTTTTCTTGGGGGTGTGGTTCGATGTGGGTGTTTCTTGGGTGTGTCTTTGCCATTCAATCACAAAAACAAGGGAATAATGAGAACAGCGAGGTTAACTAAGCTAAGATATCTTTGCTATGGAGAGAACAAAGTTTTGAAGTTGAGGACTTCTCCCCTCCTGACTGACTCGCCTTCTCAAGATGCTCAGCTAATTCAGTTCTCTGTAGGCTGAAGCCTGCATGGACCTTGTGTTCAGCCATGCTGACGGCAGCTTGCTAGCATAGCTTGGTTACAGCTGCAGCTGGCTTTCCTGATATTTCTCTGTCAAATAAGTTATGGCAAGATAGCAAGAGCCAGTGATATGTGTTTCATAAGATACTCGTTCTACAACACCTTGTTACTAAAGTAGCTTGCAGCTTAGTTTCAACGTTTCATCACCTCATGTATGTTACCGTGGAAACGGTATCCACTGAGAGTTGAATGCCTGGTCTTGAGTCAGCTCAGCTGTCCTACAATACAATGTTCTATAACTGGCTAGTTATGGCTCGTCTCTCCTTATGTCCGCTGTTAGATCTTTCCTGGGAGACAGATCCCAGAACTAATATCCCTTCAGGTGTAGGTTACATGTGGACACAAACATCGCCCAGCTTAAATGTAGATACATCAACAAAAAATACATCAAAAATAAATCAAATCGATGGATGTATTCGTGTTACAAAGACAGGAAAATAAAATGATTCTATAAACATCAAATTGATGTGCTTATAAAGACTACACTTTACCTAACAAATCAAAATCAGTTGTCTGTAGACTACAACAGCTGTCTAACCAGAACTAGAATGGCATTTCTATTTTTAAGGTCTATTTGCCCTAAGAATCTGTCTGTCTAACACACTGACATGTACATCTTTCTGGGTGAGGTTCTGTCTGTCTAACACACTGACATGTACATCTTTCTGGGTGAGGTTCTGTCTGTCTAACACACTGACATGTACATCTCTCTGGGTGAGGATCTGTCTAACACACTGACATGTACATCTCTCTGGGTAAGGTTCTGTCTGTCTAACACACTGACATGTACATCTCTCTGGGTGAGGTTCTGTCTAACACACTGACATGTACATCTCTCTGGGTGAGGTTCTGTCTGTCTAACACACTGACATGTACATCTCTCTGGGTGAGGTTCTGTCTAACACACTGACATGTACATCTCTCTGGGTGAGGTTCTGTCTGTCTAACACACTGACATGTACATATCTCTGGGTGAGGTTCTGTCTGTCTAACACACTGACATGTACAGCTCTCTGGTTGAGGTTCTGCCTCTACTGGGTGAGGTAATGTCTCTACTGGGTGAGGTTCTGCCTCTACTGGGTGAGGTAATGTCTCTACTGGGTGAGGTTCTGTCTCTACTGGGTGAGGTTCTGCCTCTACTGGGTGAGGTAATGCCTCTACTGGTTGAGGTTCTGCCTCTACTGGGTGAGGTAATGTCTCTACTGGGTGAGGTTCTGCCTCTACTGGGTGAGGTAATGTCTCTACTGGGTGAGGTAATGTCTCTACTGGGTGAGGTTCTGTCTCTACTGGGTGAGGTAATGCCTCTACTGGGTGAGGTAATGCCTCTACTGGGTGAGGTAATGTCTCTACTGGGTGAGGTAATGTCTCTACTGGGTGAGGTAATGCCTCTACTGGGTGAGGTAATGCCTCTACTGGGTGAGGTAATGTCTCTACTGGGTGAGGTAATGTCTCTACTGGGTGAGGTAATGTCTCTACTGGGTGAGGTTCTGCCTCTACTGGGTGAGGTAATGTCTCTACTGGGTGAGGTAATGTCTCTACTGGGTGAGGTTCTGTCTCTACTGGGTGAGGTAATGTCTCTACTGGGTGAGGTAATGTCTCTACTGGGTGAGGTAATGTCTCTACTGGGTGAGGTTATGTCTCTACTGGGTGAGGTAATTCCTCTACTGGGTGAGGTAATGCCTCTACTGGGTGAGTTAATGTCTCTACTGGGTGAGGTTCTGCCTCTATTGATTGAGGTAATGTCTCTACTGGGTGAGGTAATGCCTCTACTGGGTGAGGTAATGCCTCTACTGGGTGAGGTCATGTCTCTACTGGGTGAGGTGCTGTCTCTACTGGGTGAGGTTCTGTCTCTACTGGGTGAGGTTCTGTCTCTACTGGGTGAGGTAATGCCTCTACTGGGTGAGGTAATGCCTCTACTGGGTGAGGTAATGTCTCTACTGGGTGAGGTAATGTCTCTACTGGGTGAGGTAATGTCTCTACTGGGTGAGGTAATGTCTCTACTGGGTGAGGTAATGTCTCTACTGGGTGAGGTTCTGCCTCTACTTGGTGAGGTAATGTCTCTACTGGGTGAGGTAATGTCTCTACTGGGTGAGGTTCTGTCTCTACTGGGTGAGGTAATGTCTCTACTGGGTGAGGTAATGTCTCTACTGGGTGAGGTAATGTCTCTACTGGGTGAGGTTATGTCTCTACTGGGTGAGGTAATTCCTCTACTGGGTGAGGTAATGCCTCTACTGGGTGAGTTAATGTCTCTACTGGGTGAGGTTCTGCCTCTATTGATTGAGGTAATGTCTCTACTGGGTGAGATAATGCCTCTACTGGGTGAGGTAATGCCTCTACTGGGTGAGGTCATGTCTCTACTGGGTGAGGTGCTGTCTCTACTGGGTGAGGTTCTGTCTCTACTGGGTGAGGTTCTGTCTCTACTGGGTGAGGTTCTGTCTCTACTGGGTGAGGTAATGCCTCTACTGGGTGAGGTAATGTCTCTACTGGGTGAGGTAATGTCTCTACTGGGTGAGGTAATGTCTCTACTGGGTGAGGTTCTGCCTCTACTGGGTGAGGTAATGTCTCTACTGGGTGCGTAATTCCCTTCCATCTCTGACACTGCTTGCCCAAATATTATATATTCTTAATTCCATTCCTTTACTAGATGTGTGTGTATTGTTGTGAAATCGTTAGATATTACTGCACTGTTGGAAATTGAAACACAAGCATTTCGCTACACCCGCAATAACATCTGCTAAACACGTGTATGTGACAAATACAATTTGACTTGATTTGATGTTTTCCAAGTGATGGACATGTGCAGTCAGGTGGCAGGTCAAGAAAGTTATATATGTGGCTTGTATAAATGTTATGCTGAGTGCAAGGTGGTTCCCAATTCAGACATCAGTATCAACCTGTCTTTCAGTCAGAGGACTCCATGACCAAAGCCTCTCCTGTCCTTCATCTGTATAAAGAGAGAGGTTAAGTTGATGAGTGACACATGTATTGAATGGGTGGTGTTGTCTTGTCCGTATATTCAGGTTATTGTCTATCTGTAAATTCTGTTTATACTTATTAGTAGTCACTTTTAATCTCTTCTAAGGTGTTTTCCAGTGCCAGTCGATCAGCTCCAGACCCCCCTCGTCACAGATACTGGTGTTAGAAGTGGATTTTTATAATATATATGTTTCATATATGTTTGTCTTACATAGATAACACCATTGATACCCAGGGCTGATCAGGCCTTAGAAAAACAGCAGCACTTACAGTATTAACAAAGGCAATGTACAGGAAAGACAGTTGGCTGACTTAGGTAGAAAAGTTAACACTGGTCATGAAGGAGCCTGACTTACAGATCTGACCCAGCTCCTATCACAGAGAAATAGAGGGAAGGAGAGAAAGAAAGACTGTCATCATACAGTCATGGAAGCCAGCAAACACTGATTGCATTATCAATGGTGGTTATGTCCTACATTACTCTGAAATGGGACTGGTATCTGGCCACTGGTTCCTTATCTGGGGATCTGTCATCATTATTTTTGCCCTATAAAATACACAATAATGTTGTTGCTTGTTAGCATATTTTTTGGGGTGTGCTGAAGCCCTCAAATGCTAGCTAGCTAGTTTGCTTGATAATTTAGCAGGGATCTTACAGTAGCAAGCCAGTTCGAATTAAAACATTATTAAAAGCAAGCTGGCAACATGCATTGATTATTAGCTAACTAGCTAACGTTAGCTTGCACGGATCAACATGAGTTCAGGTTCAATGTAAATATTCCTCTCACATTACACATTAGGGAGAGGCTATGTATTCAGCGAGTTACATCACAGTATCATAGCCTAGCATCATGGCGGCATAACCTGTCAAATAATGTCATGTTGCTATCTATAAAGAAAACATAGCTACTTACCAACAACACACCAGTCTCAGGTTTGACGTTTACAGGGTTGGAACCATAGACATTAAAACCTGTAAAAGTGATAGCACTGACGTCACCCACGTATTCCTATGGCAAATAAATGTTGCAAATAAGGTCTGAGGTTAATAAATAAATGCATATATAAATGGATGATTGAATGCATACAAATAATACAATAATGAATCTCACTTTCATCTTATTCATTTAGATTATTTATTAATTTCTGTCTTTCTATATTTCTTCTTCCAATATGATAATAAGGAGGTGTCAATCAAACATATGTGGGTGGTATCTAACAAACCATTGGTTGATCAATGCCACGGTGCGTTGCTCAATTGAATTTGTTTTGTCTGAGTTCAGCATGACAGAATGTGTTCAAAGGTCATGTTTCACGTTAGCACCCCCCCCCCAAACAACGTGTAGCACATATACAGTTGAAGTCAGAAGTTTACATACACTTAGGTTGGGGTCATTAAAACTCGTTTTTCAACCACTCCACAAACTATAGTTTTGGAAACTAGGTTAGGACATCTACTTTGTGCATGACAGAAGGAATTTTTCCAAAAATTGTTTACAGACAGATTATTTCACTTATAATTCACTGCATCACAATTCCAGTGGGTCAGAAGTTTACATACACTAAGTTGACTGTGCCTTTAAACAGCTTGGAAAATTCCAGAACATTATGTAATGGCTTTAGAAGATTCTGATAGGATAACTGACATCAGTTGAGTCAATTGGAGGTGTACCTGTGGATGTATTTCAAGGCCTACCTTCAATCTCAGTGCCTCTTTGCTTGACATCATGGGAAAATCGAAAGTAATCAGCCAAGACCTCAGAATAAAAATTGTAGACCTCCACAAGTCTGGTTCATCCTTGGGAGCAGCTTCCAAACACCTGAAGGTACCATGTTCATCTGTACAAACAATAGTACGCAAGTATAAACACCACCCGACCACGCAGCCATCATAGCGCTTTGGTGCGAAAAGTGCAAATCAATCCCAGAACAACAGCAAAGGACCTTGTGAATATGCTGGAGGAAACAGGTACAAAAGTATCTATATCCACAATAAAACGAGTCCTAGATAGACATAACCTGAAAGGCCGCTCAGCAAGGAAGAAGACACTGCTCCAAAACTGCCATAAAAAAGCCAGACTACGGTTTGCAACTGCACATGGGGACAAAGATCATACTTTTTGGAGAAATGTCCTCTGGTCTGATGAAACAAAAATAGAACTGTTTGGCCATAATGACCATCGTTATGTTTGGAGGAAAAAGGTGGACGCTTGCAAGCCGAAGAACACCATCCCAACCGTGAAGCACGGGGGTGGCAGCATCATGTTGTGGGAGTGCTTTGTGCACTTCACAATATAGATGGCTTTATGAGGAAGGAAAATTATGTTGATATATTGAAGCAACATCTCAAGACATCAGAAGTTAAAGCTTGGTCGCAAATGGGTCTTCCAAATGGACATTGACCCCAAGCATACTTCCAAAGTTGTGACGAAATGGCTTAAGGACAACAAAGTCAAGGTATTGGAGTGGCCATCACAAAGCCCTGACCTCAATCCTATAGAAAATGTGTGGGCAGACCTGAAAAAGCGTGTGCGAGCAAGGAGGCCTACAAACCTGACTCAGTTACACCAGCTCTGTCAGGAGGAATGGGACAAAATTCACCCACCTTATTTTAGGAAGCTTGTGGAAGGCTACCCAAAATGTTTGACCCAAGTTAAACAATTTCAAGGCAATGCTACCAAATACTAATTGAGTGTATGTAAACTTCTGACCAACTGAGAACGTGATGAAAGAAATAAAAGCTGAAATAAATCATTCTCTCTACTATTATTCTGACATTTCATATTCTTAAAATAAAGTGCTGATCCTAACTAACCTAAGACAGGGAACTTTTACTGGGATTAATTGTCAGGAATTGTGAAAAACTGAGTTTAAATGTATTTGGCTAAGGTGTATGTAAACTTTTGACTTCAACGGTAGCTATGTACCAATATAATGTAACTTTTTTGGGGGAAATTGGAAATTATATCTATGATATGTGCATCATAAAGACACACAAAATAACAAATGGAATGTTGTCCTTACTTGCTGTAAAAACAGTTGAATAGTTTTGAAAGACTGAGCCATTGACTGACTGCCTGCCTGCACCAGCTGGCTGTGTTACGAGTGGGTTGCTTTTGATAATAAGGCCCTGGACTACAGCCATATAGTTTTGAACCTAGATGAAGATCATAAGACGGGAGTAGGCAAGAAGGAGTTGACCGGGAGGAGCGAGAGGAATGTCCAGTTGGCCAGAAAAGTATCAGGATAAGGTAAGACCCAGATGCAGACCGTGTCGAAGTAACAAAGTTTATTACAGCAACAGAGGCAAAGGTACAGGATGGCAGGCAGGCTCAGGCTCAGGTCAGGCAGAGGTTGGAAATCCATATAGGGGCAAAGATACAAGAAGGCAGGCTCAGGGTCAGGCAGAGTGGTCAGGCGGGCGGGTTCAGGGTCAGTGTCAAAGGCAAGTGTCAAAAATCAGGAGGGCGAGAAAAAGAGAGTCTGGGAAACGACAGGAGTTGACAGGACAAACAATGGTAAGCTTGACAAACAAGACGAACTAGCAACTGACAAACAGAAAACACAGTTATAAGTACACAGGGGATAATGGGGAAGATGGAGCAGGGTGGAGACAAGCACAAAGACAGGTGAAAAAGATCAGGGCATGACAGAAAAGCATGGTAAGCTAACGTTAATGAGTATCAAGCTATCTAACTTGGCTAAAACTGACAAAGTTGAGTTGGCTAGCTAGCTGCATTTTACATCCAGTGTCTCAGTCTTAGACTTAGCTAGTTAGCTAGCTTATGGAGGACCAAACCTGCTGCAATTATAATTAAATGAATGAATAAATAATACACATAAATAGATAAATAAATCATCTGTATTTCAACCTCCAATATGATAATGAGGGGTTGTTAATCAAATGTCCGTGGGTGATATCTTAAACACCATTGGTTGATCAATGTCAAGGTGCGTTGCTCGACTGCTTTTGCTTGATTTTGCACTACCAATATGAAATTAGCCACAATAAGGATTAGCCACAATAGTAGAATTTGCAGTTTGCCTTCAGAATAAAAGTCCTGACTTAAAACTGATGCAAACAGATACAACTTGTGTAGTCATGGCATATTTGGACTGGATAATGTTTAACGAGTTTGGAATGGTATATAAATCCAACAAAAGACAATAATTAGTTGATTTGACCAAAACATTTAAATCAGTTGAAATCGCAGTGGATGTATTAGACTTCACAGAATTGATTTGTGGGCATACTGTATGCATTGTACAGCCTTACCTATATATATTGGGTTCATGAAATGTTCACATCTGTGAAGAGTTTACACAAATATTAGCATCGTAACTTTTATTGCTGGACGTTAACTGTGGGAAATCATCTCACTATTCAGCGTAATGGGCGTACTGAACATTCAAATTGCAATGTACAGCTTTACCTATTGATCTTGGGTCCACGAAATGGGCTATTAGTCCAGAACACAACTGAAATGGGCTATTAGTCCAGAACACAACTGAAATGGGCTATTAGTCCAGAACACAACTGAAATGGGCTATTAGTCCAGAACACAACTGAAATGGGCTATTAGTCCAGAACACAACTGAAATGGGCTATTAGTCCAGAACACAACTGAAATGGGCTATTAGTCCAGAACACAACTGGAATGGGCTATTAGTCCAGAACACAACTGGAATGGGCTATTAGTCCAGAACACAACTGAAATGGGCTATTAGTCCAGAACACAACTGAAATGGGCTATTAGTCCAGAACACAACTGGAATGGGCTATTAGTCCAGAACACAACTGAAATGGGCTATTAGTCCAGAACACAACTGAAATGGGCTATTAGTCCAGAACACAACTGAAATGGGCTATTAGTCCAGAACACAACTGAAATGGGCTATTAGTCCAGAACACAACTGGAATGGGCTATTAGTCCAGAACACAACTGGAATGGGCTATTAGTCCAGAACACAACTGGAATGGGCTATTAGTCCAGAACACAACTGGAATGGGCTATTAGTCCAAAACACAACTGAAATGGGCTATTAGTCCAGAACACAACTGTGAAGAGTTTACATAATATTAGTGTCGTAGCTCTTATTGCAGGACTTTGACACAAGTGTGAAATGAGCCACATTAGCTCACCAGTCAACCTACTGTCTATTGAACGTTCACAATGCAATGTACAGCCTTACCTACTGTATGGATCTTGGGTCCATTTCACACCCACAGAACACACCTGTGAAGAGTTTACACAAATATTAAGGTTGTACTGTAACTCTTATTGCAGGACTTTGACACAAGTGTGTAATGACACTACTGTGAAATGAGCCACATTAGCTCACCAGTCAATAAGTCGAATAATGAGGTGATTTCCCACGTTAAAGTCCAGCAATAAGAGCTATGACGTGTGTTGTGGCAGAATCAGAATTATTTAGGTAATATTTATAAATCAAATGTTTTATTTATTTATTTCATGCTTATGTGAGATATGTCATTAGAATGTCTATTTTTGGATAATACTGTTGGCCGGTTGCAGTTATCTGTTCTCTGTCAGGGTTCAGTTACTTGGGCCGTGGAAAGGGGAGAGGTCAAGCTTGTCTTCACATGTAAACATATCTTTTAAACCATGTGAATGGATTGATTGAGGGGGAACCAATTATCTCTTGGCTCCACAATGTCTGTGTGCCAGTCACTGTGTCTCTGTGAGCTTGTCCGGAATGGGAGTGTCTAAAATGACAATTGATATATATCCTAATGTCTTGGTACTATGTTGTACCAAGAACGAGAAGTAGAACCTCGTTTTAGGAGAGCAAACTGAACGATAATTTATAGCTAATGCTGTCTGGCTATGGGATACTCCTCTCTCAAGTAAAGTCTTCCTTTGTAATGTTCCTAAGATCTGTTATTCGTCATGTGAGTTGAGAGGGGTGTGTCTTGGCTATAAATGATACTAAGACCGGTTTTGTAAGGACTCTCAGAGAATTCATTTATAGACACTGAATTGATCTGAGAGTCATAGGGTTGTGATGGAGCTCATATAATTAAAGATGGACTTCATGATAACTCTGACTTGTGTGTGGTTTGCTCTCGTGATTTGGTAAATACAGGACATTTCCACTACACTCAAATATTTATGTACTCTTTTCACAGTTGTGTTCTGTGGGTGTCACTGAGTAGGCTGATACCCCATTTCATGGACCCAAGATCCTTTGGTAAGGCTGTATATTGCAATGTAAATGTCCAATACAAACAATAAACTGACTGGGGAGGTGATATACCACAGTCAAAGTCCTGCAATAAGAGCTACCATGCTAATATGTGTAAACTCTTCACAGTTGTGTTCTCTGGGTGTCAGTCACTGAGTAGGCTGATTTTTACATGTGGGTCAGCTTGCTGCTACAAGGGACACATAGGTTAATGAATATATTTGCAAGCTGTTCTGATTGATAAATTGCAAGCTGTTCTGATTGATAAATTGACACATCTGTCATTCTGCCCCTGAACCTAGGCCGTCATTGAAAATAAGAATTTGTTCTTAACTGACTTGCCTAGTTAAAAAAAAAGGTAAAATAAATTAAAAAATGTAAATTAAAAAATGCCATGAGCTATTGCCTTACTACCGCCAACAGAGTTCACGTTAGCTAGCTAAGTGGACTCAAGCTAGGTTTCTAGAAAATAACAACTAGCTATATAATTGGTAGCTTTAAAGACAAGCTAGTGTAAGAATATTTAAAGATAAATACACAACGCAGGGAATTAACGATCAATGGAAATAGTTTGTTTTTCTGTAATAGGGAATTAAACATCAATGGAAATAGTTTGTTTTTCTGTAATGGGAACCTGAAGATTAATGGGTCAGGGACACGGGTTGTTTTTCAGTTCAACATATGTTTAGAATCTGTGTAGGGGTTCCAGTCCGGGAATCATAGCTACATGTGGCAATTTCTCATTGGTCTCATTGTCTATACATTGAGCCTGAAACAGGATGCTGGGTATTTGGCCATTGGCCCAATTTTATTGCAAGGAATTCTAATTGGTCAACCACAGGCTAGGCTTGGGTATAAACTACATCCAGTCTCTTTGTTCAGAGGAGAAAACACTGAGAACAGGGAAGAATGAAATTTACCATCCACTTTCCAGCACAACTACTATGATTTTTTCTCTTGAAATAAATATATTTTTCTCCTCCTGATTTGCTCTGGCGTCTGTGTTATTGAAGAATAACATCAACTGCTAACACTAGTTACCATAAATTATGTTGATCTGCACACACAAGCTCGTTAGCTAGCTAGCTTTGGTCCAACGTTAGTTAACTCTCT
The DNA here is from genome assembly GCF_013265735.2 of Oncorhynchus mykiss. Taxonomy (NCBI): domain Eukaryota; kingdom Metazoa; phylum Chordata; class Actinopteri; order Salmoniformes; family Salmonidae; genus Oncorhynchus; species Oncorhynchus mykiss. The sequence continues at coordinate 16,044,519 of NC_048576.1, read as the reverse complement.
GAAGTTCAGAGAAGCCACTCCTCCGTATACAATTCTGTGGACCTAATTCAGATAATGCATGTCATAACAACAAGATGCACAACGCTTCAAGCCAAACCTCCTCCTCCTCCACCTTCTCTTGCTCTCTCCCCACCCACAAAATGTCAGTCGCATCTCGCGCCCTACACTCGTCTGCCCAACACATGTAAATAGCTTGCCCGCTCCATAGCAAGCTGCTCTATCTGCACTGATTGGAGAAGTAATTTAATGTTGATCTAAGTATATAAAAATATGTATTTCAGAGGTTTAAAAAGGAACAGAAAGGAACAATATAAAGCGTTACTTTTTTTTGTTTGAAAAGGTTCCGAACTTTATTTCGCTGGTCAGAATGGTGGAACAGAACAAAGAAATATATGGTTCGGTTCAGAACAAAACAATTAGAAAATCATTTTGGTTCCAACCCCTGGACGGTTAGAATCCATATCCTGCCATCTACCCAAGATTGTTGAACAACTTTATGGAAGCACATTTTTATTAGAGTAGCAATTTCCTGAGCAAGGACAAGTACTAACCACATGTTTCTTGTCTGGGTACCAGCACATGTTAATAAGAAAAAGGGAGCATGAATTGTAATCCAAACCCAACCTTCAGATTACAAACTCTGTTTTGGAAGAGACTGACTTTATAACCAAAATGATGCTATTTACACTTTGTAGTCAATTTTGACACTAGAATAAATGTTTCTGACTCATATCGACGCCACATAGGCCATTTTCAAAAGGATTAGTTCAAAGGGGTGAAGTCAGAGTTGGGATGTTCCAAGGATCCCGTTTATACTTTCCCCATCCTCGAGGTCCTCCTCCCTACTCCCTCCAATGAAAGTTCTGGACATACAGGCCTACATGGGGTTTTACAAGGGCAGCCCATAGGCATAGACTGTGTGTGTGCCTGAGTGTGTCTATGCTGGGGGAGCCAGGCAGGCTGGCAGGCCCATTAGAAATGCAGCGCTGGGGAGCAGGCCAGGGATTCACAGTAATTAGATGACAAAACGGTGTCGGCTGGAGATGAGAGAGAGAGGGTCACACACACACACACACACACACACACACACACACACACACACACACACACACACACACACACACACACACACACACACACACACACACACACACACACACACACACACACACACACACACACACACCCATACACACTGCCTCCAATGCAGGGCAATCTGTAAGTGTCAATCACCACACTACCGTGGGGAAAAGAGAGGGAGAGGGATGGGAGAGAAAAAGAAAGAAAGCGAGAGGGGGACAGAAAGGAGAAAGGTGAGAGAAAGTGAGGAGGAGGGAAGAGAGTGTGATGAAAGAGAGGGAAAGAGGGGGAGAGGGAGTAAAGAAAGAGAGCGGGGTGAAAGAGAAGAAAAGAGGGAGGGAGGGAAGAGAGTAGGGGTGAAAGAGAGGGAGAGAGGGGAGAGGGAGGGAAGGAAGAGGGCATGGGTGAAAGAGAGGGAGGGAGGGAGGGGAGCAGGGGTGAAAGAGAGGGAGGGAGAGAGTGAGGGAAGGAAGAGGGCATGGGTGAAAGAGAGGGAAAGAGGGGAGAGGGAGGGAAGGAAGAGGGCATGCGTGAAAGAGAGGGAAAGAGGGGAGAGGGAGGGAAGGAAGAGGGCATGGGTGAAAGAGAGGGAAAGAGGGGAGAGGGGGGAGGGAGGGGAGCATGGGTGAAAGAGAGGGAAAGAGGGGAGAGGGAGGGAAGGAAGAGGGCATGGCTGAAAGAGAGGGAGGGAGGGATGGGAGCATGGGTGAAAGAGAGGGAGGGAGGGAGGAGAGCAGGGGTGAAAGAGAGGGAAAGAGGGGAGAGGGAGGGAAGGAAGAGGGCAGGGGTGAAAGAGAGGCAGGGGGAGGGGAGCATGGGTGAAAGAGAGGGAGGGAGGGAGGGGAGCAGGGGTGAAAGAGAGGGGGAGGGAGGGGAGCATGGGTGAAAGAGAGGGAGGGAGGGGAGCAGGGGTGAAAGAGAGGGAGGGAGGGGAGCATGGGTGAAAGAGAGGGAGGGAGGGGAGCAGGGGTGAAAGAGAGGGAAAGAGCGGAGAGGGAGGGAAGAGGGCAGGGGTGAAAGAGAGGGAGGGAAGGAAGAGGGCAGGGGTGAAAGAGAGGGAGGGAAGGGGGGGAGCATGGGTGAAAGAGAGGGAAAGAGGGGAGAGGGAGGGAAGGAAGAGGGCATGGGTGAAAGAGAGGGAAAGAGGGGAGAGAAAGGGAGGGAGGGGAGCATGGGTGAAAGAGAGGGAGGGAGGGGAGCAGGGGTGAAAGAGAGGGAGGGAGGGAGGGGAGCAGGGGTGAAAGAGAGGGAGGGAGGGGCGCATGGGTGAAAGAGAGGGAGGGAGGGGAGCATGGGTGAAAGAGAGGGAAAGAGGAAGGGGAGCAGGGGTGAAAGAGAGGGAGGGAGGGGAGCAGGGGTGAAAGAGAGGGAGGGAGGGTGGCATGGGTGAAAGAGAGGGAGGGAGGGATGGGAGCAGGGGTGAAAGAGAGGGAGGGAGGGAGGGAGGGGAGCATGGGTGAAAGAGAGGGAGGGAGGGGAGCAGGGGTGAAAGAGAGGGAGGGAGGGAGGGGAGCATGGGTGAAAGAGAGGGAGGGAGGGAGGGGAGCAGGGGTGAAAGGGAGGGAAAGAGGGGAGAGGGAGTGAATCAAAAAGATGAGAGTTTATACTTCTACTATTATCTACTTTATAGTGAATACATGTGGATAGCGTTATGGACAAGTAGTGTATGTGATGACAGGTGACGTGTGAGTTCCATCCCTTCAGGTCACGAGAGAGGATATTCAGTGTCTTCGTCTGTTGCCTAACCATATACACATACATAATACTGAGGGTATATTACCTAACCATACACACATACATAATATTGAGGGTATATTCATATGAAGGATATATATTAAGGATATATTCCATACAGTATATATGACATTGTTTTGTGAGTTGTAAGACTGATTGTAAGACTTGACAGAGGACAGACCATGTTAACAAGGGAACATCACAGGACAGAGGACACACTATGCTAACACTGGAACATCACAGGACAGAGAACACACCGTGCTAACACTGGAACATCACAGGACAGAGAACACACCATGCTAACACTGGAACATCACAGGACAGAGAACACACCATGCTAACACTGGAACATCACAGGACAGAGAGCACACCATGCTAACACTGGAACATCACAGGACAGAGAACACACCATGCTAACACTGGAACATCACAGGACAGAGAACACACCATGCTAACACTGGAACATCACAGGACAGAGAACACACCATGCTAACACTGGAACATCACAGGACAGAGAGCACACCATGCTAACACTGGAACATCACAGGACAGAGAACACACCATGCTAACACTGGAACATCACAGGACAGAGAACACACCATGCTAACACTGGAACATCACAGGACAGAGAACACACTTTGTTTATTAAATGACACTGGAAGAGTGATTATTCAGATTGCAGCTTCATACACCTCCCACATGTAGGACCTGCTAGTTAGAGGGGACTACAGTTCAATTAAAAGCACTTACCTCAGAGCTTTGGTTGATAAGCTGTGTGTGTGTGTGTGTGTGTGTGTGTGTGTGTGTGTGTGTGTGTGTGTGTGTGTGTGTGTGTGTGTGTGTGTGTACTTACTTATACAAATATGGGCTTCCTGTCCTTAAGCTCATCATCTTATTTTTATTACATTAGAAGATAAATACAGAACACTACCATGCATTTGTTACAGAAAGTCTCACATTGATATCTATAAATTATTTAAGTAAAAGTCAGAGTTCTACGCTCTTATTTCAACTCTGAACCGGCCCTTTACCTGACCCAAGCTAAGAAAAAGGACTTTCGATTCTTATCGTACATTAACTTTATTTTCTAATCATAACCTTAAATTAAACCATATGACAATCATATGTTGCAAAGGTTGACAGTAAAGTCGATTATATGACATTTTCCAAATGTAGGCCTAAATATCATATGAAAAGAGCAAAATGTCAGTATCCATCGTTGTCCATCCACTAGGGCTGCTAGAGGTCGTAGTTTGTCCGCTAGGGCTGCTAGAGGTCGTAGTTCGTCCACTAGAGTTGCTAGAGGTGGTGGTACATCCACTAGGGGAGCTAGAGGTTGTAGTCCATCCAGTAGGGGAGCTAGAGGTTGTAGTCCATCCACTAGGGGAGCTAGAGGTTGTAGTCCATTCACTAGGGGAGCTAGAGGTTGTGGTCCATCCACTAGGGGAGCTAGAGGTTGTAGTCCATCCACTAGGGGAGCTAGAGGTCGTAGTCCAACCACTAGGGGAGCTAGAGGTTGTAGTCCATCCACTAGGGGAGCTAGAGGCTGTAGTCCGTCCACTAGGGGAGCTAGAGGCTGTAGTCTGTCCACTAGGGGAGCTAGAGGTTGTAGTCCATCCACTAGGGGAGCTAGAGGCTGTAGTCCGTCCACTAGGGGAGCTAGAGGCTGTAGTCCGTCCACTAGGGGAGCTAGAGGTTGTAGTCCATCCACTAGGGGAGCTAGAGGCTGTAGTCCGTCCACTAGGGGAGCTAGAGGCTGTAGTCCATCCACTAGGGGAGCTAGAGGCTGTAGTCCGTCCACTATGGGAGCTAGAGGTTGTAGTCCATCCACTAGGGGAGCTAGAGGCTGTAGTCCGTCCACTAGGAGAGCTAGAGGTTGTAGTCCATCCACTAGGGGAGCTAGAGGTCGTGGTCCATCCACTAGGGGAGCTAGAGGCTGTAGTCAATCCACTAGGGGAGCTAGAGGTTGTAGTCCATCCACTAGGGGAGCTAGAGGTTGTAGTCCATCCCCTAGGGGAGCTAGAGGTCGTGGTCCATCCACTAGGGGAGCTAGAGGTGGTGGTACATCCACTAGGGGAGCTAGAGGTTGTAGTCCATCCACTAGGGGAGCTAGAGGTTGTAGTCCATCCACTAGGGGAGCTAGAGGTTGTGGTCCATCCACTAGGGGAGCTAGAGGCTGTAGTCCATCCACTAGGGGAGCTAGAGGCTGTAGTCCGTCCACTATGGGAGCTAGAGGTTGTAGTCCATCCACTAGGGGAGCTAGAGGTCGTGGTCCATCTAGGGGAGCTAGAGGTCGTGGTCCATCCCCTAGGGGAGCTAGAGGCTGTAGTCCATCCACTAGGGGAGCTAGAGGCTGTAGTCCGTCCACTAGGGGAGCTAGAGGCTGTAGTCCGTCCACTAGGGGAGCTAGGGGTTGTGGTCCATCCACTAGGGGAGCTAGAGGTTGTAGTCCGTCCACTAGGGGCGCTAGGGTTGTGGTCCATCCACTAGGGGAGCTAGAGGTTGTAGTCCGTCCACTAGGGGAGCTAGAGGCTGTAGTCCGTCCACTGGGGGAGCTAGAGGCTGTAGTCCGTCCCCTAGGGGAGCTAGAGGCTGTAGTCCGTCCACTAGGGGAGCTAGGGGTTGTGGTCCATCCACTTGGGCTGCTAGTGGTCATAGTCCGTACATTAGGGGAGTTAGAGGTCGTGGTCCACCCACTAGGGGAGCTAGAGGTCGTGGTCCATCCAGTAGGGATGCTAGAGGTTGTAGTCATCCACTAGGGGAGCTAGAGGTTGTAGTTCATCCACTAGGGGAGTTAGAGGTCGTGGTCCACCCACTAGGGGAGTTAGAGGTCGTGGTCCATCCATTAGGGCTGCTAGTGGTCATAGTCCGTACACTAGGGGAGCTAGAGGTTGTAGTCATCCACTAGGGGAGCTAGAGGCTGTAGTCCGTCCACTATGGGAGCTAGAGGTTGTAGTCCATCCACTAGGGGAGCTAGAGGTCGTGGTCCATCTAGGGGAGCTAGAGGTCGTGGTCCATCCCCTAGGGATGCTAGAGGTTGTAGTCATCCACCAGGGATGCTAGAGGTTGTAGTCGTCCACTAGGGGAGCTAGAGGTTGTAGTTCGTCCACTAGGGGGGCTAGAGGTTGTAGTCTGTCCACTAGGGAGCTAGAGTTTGTAGTCATCCACTAGGGATGCTAGAGGTTGTAGTTGTCCACTAGGGGAGCTAGAGGTTGTAGTTCGTCCACTAGGGGGGCTAGAGGTTGTAGTTGTCCACTAGGGGAGCTAGAGGTTGTAGTTCGTCCACTAGGGGAGCTAGAGGTTGTAGTTCGTCCACAAGGGGAGCTAGAGGTTGTAGGAGGTCAAGAAGCCTTAGGGTTATGATGTTCTTTGAGCATCAGCTGCCCTGCCCTTCTCAGACCATGGATGGTGGCCCATCTTTGCTTGATGGTATGCTCTTCTGGAGGGAAGGCAAACACTGTGTGTAGGAGCAATAATGAGCAAAGCCAAGCTGCCTGGGGAAGGCTTTCCTGTGAATACGGAAATGCTGATAGAGGAATGTGTCCGGAGTTTTCAATACCCACAGGACAGGCGGCTAGGGCCATTACTGTGTTCTGAGTTTACTAATGACCTTCCACTGACCTTGTATAAAGTCTGTGTGTCTATGTACACTGATTACTAAACAGTATACACGTCGGCTACGACAGTAAAGTAAATAACTGACACCCTTAACATTATAATGAGTAACTATCAATAGGCAGGTGCTAAATATTTCCAAAACTAAAAGCATCATTTTTGGGACAAATCACTCGCTCAATCCTAAACCTCATCTGAATATATTATTGAATAATGTGGCGATTGAGCAAGTTTAGGAGACTATACTGCTGGGGGTAACCCGAGATAGCAAGCTGTCATGGTCAAAACATATAGACTCAATGATTGCTACAATGGCAAGAGGTCTGTCCTGCTTTCTTGACATCTCTGCTTTCTTGACATCTCAGTCGACCAGACAGGTCCTAGTTTTGTCGCACCTCGACTACTGACCTTGACTTCTGCCCAGCTGTGTGGTTATGTGCGGCAAAGAGGGACATACAGTTGAAGTTGGAAGTTTACATACATCTTAGCCAAATACATTTCAACTCAGTTTTTCACAATTCCTGACATTTAATCCTAGTAAAAAATCCCTGTCTTAGGTCAGTTAGGGTCACCACTTTATTTTAAGAATGTGAAATGTCAGAATAATAGTAGATAATAGTAATTTATTTCAGCTTTTATTTATTTCATCACATTCCCAGTGGGTCAGAAGTTTACATGCAATCAATTAGCATTTGGTAGCATTGCCTTGAAATTGTTTAACTTGAGTTGGAGGAATTTTGTCCCATTCCTCCTGACAGAGCTGGTGTAACTGAGTCAGGTTTGTAGGCCTCCTTGCTCACACACGCTTTTTCAGTTCGGTCCACAAATGTTTTATGAGATTGAGGTCAGGGCTTTGTGATGGCCACTCCAATACCTGGACTTTGTTGTCCTTAAGCCATTTTGCCACAACTTTGGAAGTATGCTTGGGGTCAATGTCCATTTGGAAGACCCATTTGTGACCAAGCTTTAACTTCCTGACTGATGTCTTGAGATGTTGCTTCAATATATCCACATAATTTTCCATCTTCATGATGCCATCTATTTTCTGTAGTGCACCAGTCCCTTCTGCAGCAAAGCACTCCCACAACATGATGCTGCCACCCCGTGCTTCACAGTTGGGATGGTGTTCTTCGGCTTGCAAGCATCCCCCTATTTCCTCCAAACATAACGATGGTCATTATAGCCAAACAGTTCTATTTTTGTTTCATCAGACCAGAGGACAATTCTCCAAAAAGTATGATCTTTGTCCCCATGTGCAGTTGCAAACCGTAGTCTGGCTTTTTATGGCAGTTTTGGAGCAGTGGCTTCTTCCTTGCTGAGTGTCCTTTCAGGTTATGTCGATATAGGACTCGTTTTACTGTGGACATAGATACTTCTGTACCTATTTCCTCCAGCATCTTCACAAGGTCCTTTGCTGTTGTTCTGGCATTGATTTGCACTTTCCGCACCAAAGCGGTATGACGGCTGCGTGGTCCCAAGGTGTTTATACTTGCGTACTATTGTTTGTACAGATGAACGTGGTACCTTCAGGCGTTTGGAAATTGCTGCCAAGGATGAACCAGACATGTGGAGGTCTACAATTTTTCTTCTAAAGTCTTGGCTGATTTCTTTTGATTTTCCCATGATGTCAAGCAAAGAGGCACTGAGTTTGAAGGTAGGACTTGAAATACATCCACAGGTACACCTCCAATTGACTCAAATGATGTTAATTAGCCTATCAGAAGCTTCTAAAGCCATGGAATTTTCCAAGCTGTTTAAAGGCACAGTCAACTTAGTGTATGTAAACTTCTGATCCACTTCTGACCCAAATAATCTGTCTGTAAACAATTGTTGGAAAAATGACTTGTGTCATGCACAAAGTAGATGTCCTCACCGACTTGCCAAAACTATAGTTTGTTAACAAGAAATTTGTGGAGTGGTTAAAAAACAAGTTTTAATGACTCCAACCTAAGTGCACGTAAACTTCCGACTTCAATTGTCAGTAAATAGCAGTTGGTCCAGAACAAAGCAGCATGTATTGCACTTAGATGCACTCCTCAAAGTTGAAGAGAGATTGATTACATTACTGTTGGTCTTTGTGAGAGGTGTTGATGTGTTGAAGGTATCAAACTGTCTGTTCAAGCAGTTGGCAACACAGTTCGGACATTCATCAGTACCACACAATACATGCAATCAGAAGTCTCCTCACAGTCCCCAGGTCCAGAACAGAGGCTGGGAAATGCACAGTATTAATTAAAGCCATGAGTACATGGAACTCTCTGCCAGCCCAGGTTTCTCAAGATAGCAATAAAAACAGATAAAAGAACAGATAAAAGAACACCTTATGGTACAACAGGGACTGTAAAGAGACACAGATATTTGATGTATTTGGTAGATAAGTGGCCTTGCACGAACCTTGGCCTGTGCAAGCTGGAACGGCTCATAAGGCAGGGGCCATTTGCTGTTTCTGAAGTGTGATGCAGAGGCAGGAGATGTAGTATTATGAAGTGTTATGTAGGAATATGAAAACTGAGTGTACAAAACATTAGGAACACCTAACTAATATTGAGTTGCACCGTTTTTTTCCTTCAGAATTGCCTCAATTTGTTGGGGCATGGACTTTACAAGGTGCCAAAAGCGTTCCACAGGGATGCTGGCCCATGCTCCACAAAGTTGTGTCAAGTTGGCTGGATGTCCTTTTGGTGGTGGACCATTCTTGATGCACATGGGAAGCTGTTGAGCGTGAAAAACCCAGCAGCATTGCAGTTCTTGACGCACAGACACCGGTGCGCCTAGCACCTACTACCATACCCCGTTCAAAGGCACTTAAATATTTTGTGTTACCCATTCACCCTCTGAACGGCACACATACACAATCCATGTCTAAATTGTCTTAAGGCTTAAAAAGCTTCTTTCTTTAACATGTCTCCTCTCCATCTACACTGATTGAAGTGGATTTAACAAGTGACATCAATAAGGGATCATAGCTTTAACCTGGATTCACCTGGTCAGTCTGTGTCATGGAAAAATACAGGTGTTCTTAATGTTTGTATATACAGTGCCTTGCGAAAGTATTCGGCCCCCTTGAACTTTGCGACCTTTTGCCACATTTCAGGCTTCAAACATAAAGATATAAAACTGTATTTTTTTGTGAAGAATCAACAACAAGTGGGACACAATCATGAAGTGGAACAACATTTATTGGATATTTCAAACTTTTTTAACAAATCAAAAACTGAAAAATTGGGCGTGCAAAATTAAGTCGCTTGCGGTATGTCTCTATCAGTTTTGCACATCGAGAGACTGAAATTTTTTCCCATTCCTCCTTGCAAAACAGCTCGAGCTCAGTGAGGTTGGATGGAGAGCATTTGTGAACAGCAGTTTTCAGTTCTTTCCACAGATTCTCGATTGGATTCAGGTCTGGACTTTGACTTGGCCATTCTAACACCTGGATATGTTTATTTTTGAACCATTGCATTGTAGATTTTGCTTTATGTTTTGGATCATTGTCTTGTTGGAAGACAAATCTCCGTCCCAGTCTCAGGTCTTTTGCAGACTCCATCAGGTTTTCTTCCAGAATGGTCCTGTATTTGGCTCCATCCAGCTTCCCATCAATTTTAACCATCCTCCCTGTCCCTGCTGAAGAAAAGCAGGCCCAAACCATGATGCTGCCACCACCATGTTTGACAGTGGGATAGTGTGTTCAGCTGTGTTGCTTTTACGCCAAACATAACGTTTTGCATTGTTGCCAAAAAGTTCAATTTTGGTTTCATCTGACCAGAGCACCTTCTTCCACATGTTTGGTGTGTCTTCCAGGTGGCTTGTGGCAAACTTTAAACAACACTTTTTATGGATTTAAGAAATGGCTTTCTTCTTGCCACTCTTCCATAAAGGCCAGATTTGTGCAATATACGACTGATTGTTGTCCTATGGACAGAGTCTCCCACCTCAGCTGTAGATCTCTGCAGTTCATCCAGAGTGATCATGGGCCTCTTGGCTGCATCTCTGATCAGTCTTCTCCTTGTATGAGCTGAAAGTTTAGAGGGACGGCCAGGTCTTGGTAGATTTGCAGTGGTCTGATATTCCTTCCATTTCAATATTATCGCTTGCACAGTGCTCCTTGGGATGTTTAAAGCTTGGGAAATCTTTTTGTATCCAAATCCGGCTTTAAACTCCTTCACAACAGTATCTCGGACCTGCCTGGTGTGTTCCTTGTTCTTCATGATGCTCTCTGCGCTTTTAACGGACCTCTGAGACTATCACAGTGCAGGTGCATTTATACGGAGACTTGATTACACACAGGTGGATTGTATTTATCATCATTAGTCATTTAGGTCAACATTGGATCATTCAGAGATCCTCACTGAACTTCCGGAGAGAGTTTGCTGCACTGAAAGTAAAGGGGCTGAATAATTTTGCACGCCCAATTTTTCAGTTTTTGATTTGTTAAAAAAGTTTGAAATATCCAATAAATGTCGTTCCACTTCATGATTGTGTCCCACTTGTTGTTGATTCTTCACAAAAAAATACAGTTTTATATCTTTATGTTTGAAGCCTGAAATGTGGCAAAAGGTCGCAAAGTTCAAGGGGGCCGAATACTTTCGCAAGGCACTGTATCATATAATGTTATAACATTCTGTATATTACTTTAGTTATGTTTTGTTTCATGTTTGGAACCCGGGAAGAGTAGCTGCTGCTGCCTTGACAGAGGATAATTGGGGATCCTAATAAAATACTAAATACCAATTAGACTGTTATGTGAAATAAGTCCGCAGGAATGTGCAAACAGTCTGAGTCTATGGGCTATACAGTATCCACACAGAGTGTAGATTGTAGAACCTGTATCTGAGGCTTGTGGTCTGGGGCTGAGTCTGAAATTTAGGGTGGCAGGTAGCCTAGTGGTTAGAGTGTTGGGCCAGTAATTGAGAGGTTGCGGGTTCAAATACCTGAGCTGACAAAGTGACAAATCTATATATGTGCCCTTAAGCAAGGCACTTAATCCAAAGGCACTGTACTACTACAGCTGACCCGTAAAACAACACATTTCACCTATCCAGTGTAGATTATAATGGCACCCCTACATAGTGCACTATATAACACCATAGGATCTGATCCAAAGTAGTGTACTATATAGAGAATAGCATGCCATTGATGCAGCATGGGTCTTAGTGCTACAGTACCACCCCAGAGTGATGCAGCATGGGTCTTAGTACTACAGTACCGCCCCAGAGTGATGGAACATGGGTCTTAGTACTACAGTACCACCCCAGAGTGATGCAGCATGGGTCTTAGTGCTACAGTACCACCCCAGAGTGATGCAGCATGGGTCTTAGTACTACAGTACCACCCCAGAGTGATGCAGCATGGGTCTTAGTGCTACAGTACCACCCCAGAGTGATGTAGCATGGGTCTTAGTGCTACAGTACCACCCCAGAGTGATGTAGCATGGGTCTTAGTGCTACAGTACCACCCCAGAGTGATGGAACATGGTCTTAGTGCTACAGTACCACCCCAGAGTGATGTAGCATGGGTCTTAGTGCTACAGTACCACCCCAGAGTGATGCAGCATGGGTCTTAGTGCTACAGTACCACCCCAGAGTGATGCAGCATGGGTCTTAGTACCACCCCAGGGTGATGTAGCATGGGTCTTAGTACCACCCCAGAGTGATGCAGCATGGGTCTTAGTACCACCCCAGGGTGATGTAGCATGGGTCTTAGAACTACAGTACCACCCCAGAGTGATGCAGCATGGGTCTTAGTACCACCCCAGGGTGATGTAGCATGGGTCTTAGAACTACAGTACCACCCCAGAGTGATGCAGCATGGGTCTTACAACAGTATCTCGGACCTGGGTCTTACCAATATACCTGTTACCCCAGAGCATGGGTCTTAGTACCACCTGTTACCCCAGAGTGATGTAGCATGGAAGGAGGCTGAGGGGTCGACCAACACAACAGTTTCAATTTATTATTCTGTGATTGTGAGGAAAATAGTTATCTGATCTGTTTGTCTTAAAAAAATGTCGTTTTTAGGTGAAATGCTGAAAACAAGTTTTATGAAATAATCAAAATATACTGCATATTGATTCCCAAAGCAGAGGCTCTGTGTTGGGTGTGTTTCTGCATGTCTATCTGGTAGATCAGCCTGGTTGGACTGACAGGCTGGCAGGCTTGTGTGTATATGTCCCCTCTGTCCTATTCAGAGTGGGCACAATGGGGAGCTCTGTTGGCATATCTCCAGCAAGCAGTGTGTGTGTGTGTGTGTGTAGGGACATGAGTCCAGACAATGGGTGAGCAGAGCTGCCCCGTGTGTAGAGCACAGAACCGACACACACAGCGTGCTGACATATAACCCTCTTGATGTACTGTAATACACACTGACAGGAGCTCAGAACAGGAACATAACTCTCTGCATGTACTGTAATCAAATTGTCACATACACCGAACACACCTTACAGTGAAATGCTTACTTACAAGCCCCTAACCAACAATACAGTTAAGAAAAACAAGTTTTAAGAAAGTATTTACTAAAATAAACATAAGTTAAAAAAAAAAATACAAAAAAACATAAGTAAAGAGCAACATTAAAATAACAATAACGGACCACATCAGTATTGAGCAAGTCATTGGTACATGCAGCTTTAAATCAAATCAAATCAAATTTTATTTGTCACATACACATGGTTAGCAGATGTTAATGCGAGTGTAGTGAAATGCTTGTGCTTCTAGTTCCGACAATGCAGTAATAACAAGTAATCTAACTAACAATTCCAAAACTACTGTCTTGTACACAGTGTAAGGGGATAAAGAATATGTACATAAGGATAAATGAATGAGTGATGGTACAGAGCAGCATAGGCAAGATACAGTAGATGGTATCGAGTACAGTATGTACAAATGAGATGAGTATGTAAACAAAGTGGCATAGTATAAAGTGGCTAGTGATACATGTATTACATAAGGATACCATCGATGATATAGAGTACAGTATATACGTATGCATATGAGATGAATAATGTAGGGTAAGTAACATTTATATAAGGTAGCATTGTTTAAAGTGGCTAGTGATTAATTTACATCATTTCCCATCAATTCCCATTATTAAAGTGGCTGGAGTTGAGTCAGTGTCAGTGTGTTGGCAGCAGCCACTCAGTGTTAGTGGTGGCTGTTTAACAGTCTGATGGCCTTGAGATAGAAGCTGTTTTTCAGTCTCTCGGTCCCAGCTTTGATGCACCTGTACTGACCTCGCCTTCTGGATGATAGCGGGGTGAACAGACAGTGGCTCGGGTGGTTGATGTCCTTGATGATCTTTATGGCCTTCCTGTGACATCGGGTGGTGTAGGTGTCCTGGAGGGCAGGTAGTTTGCCCCCGGTGATGCGTTGTGCAGACCTCACTAACCTCTGGAGAGCCTTACGGTTGAGGGCGGTGCAGTTGCCATACCAGGCGGTGATACAGCCCGCCAGGATGCTCTCGATTGTGCATCTGTAGAAGTTTGTGAGTGCTTTTGGTGACAAGCCAAATTTCTTCAGCCTCCTGAGGTTGAAGAGGCGCTGCTGCGCCTTCTTCACGATGCTGTCTGTGTGAGTGGACCAATTCAGTTTGTCTGTGATGTGTATGCCGAGGAACTTAAAACTTGCTACCCTCTCCACTACTGTTCCATCGATGTGGATAGGGGGGTGTTCCCTCTGCTGTTTCCTGAAGTCCACAATCATCTCCTTTGTTTTGTTGACGTTGAGTGTGAGGTTATTTTCCTGACACCACACTCCGAGGGCCCTCACCTCCTCCCTGTAGGCCGTCTCGTCGTTGTTGGTAATCAAGCCTACCACTGTTGTGTCGTCCGCAAACTTGATGATTGAGTTGGAGGCGTGCGTGGCCACGCAGTCGTGGATGAACAGGGAGTACAGGAGAGGGCTCAGAACGCACCCTTGTGGGGCCCCAGTGTTGAGGATCAGCGGGGAGGAGATGTTGTTGCCTACCCTCACCACCTGGGGGCGGCCCGTCAGGAAGTCCAGTACCCAGTTGCACAGGTCGGGGTCGAGACCCAGGGTCTCGAGCTTGATGACGAGCTTGGAGGGTACTATGGTGTTGAATGCCGAGCTGTAGTCGATGAACAGCATTCTCACATAGGTATTCCTCTTGTCCAGATGGGTTAGGGCAGTGTGCAGTGTGGTTGAGATTGCATCGTCTGTGGACCTATTTGGGCGGTAAGTGGGTCTAGGATGTCAGGTAAGGTGGAGGTGATATGGTCCTTGACTAGTCTCTCAAAGCACTTCATGATGACGGATGTGAGTGCTACGGGACGGTAGTCGTTTAGCTCAGTTACCTTAGCTTTCTTGGGAACAGGAACAATGGTGGCCCTCTTGAAGCATGTGGGAACAGCAGACTGGTATAGGGATTGATTGAATATGTCCGTAAACACACCGGCCAGCTGGTCTGCGCATGCTCTGAGGGCGCGGCTGGGGATGCCGTCTGGGCCTGCAGCCTTGCGAGGGTTAACACGTTTAAATGTCTTACTCACCTCGGCTGCAGTGAAGGAGAGACCGCATGTTTTCGTTGCAGGCCGTGTCAGTGGCACTGTATTGTCCTCAAAGCGGGCAAAAAAGTTATTTAGTCTGCCTGGGAGCAAGACATCCTGGTCCGTGACTGGGCTGGATTTCTTCCTGTAGTCCGTGATTGACTGTAGACCCTGCCACATGCCTCTTGTGTCTGAGCCGTTGAATTGAGATTCTACTTTGTCTCTGTATTGGCGCTTAGCTTGTTTGATAGCCTTGCGGAGGGAATAGCTGCACTGTTTGTATTCGGTCATGTTACCAGACACCTTGCCCTGATTAAAAGCAGTGGTTCGAGCTTTCAGTTTCACACGAATGCTGCCATCAATCCACGGTTTCTGGTTAGGGAATGTTTTAATCGTTGCTATGGGAACGACATCTTCAACGCACGTTCTAATGAACTCGCACACCGAATCAGCGTATTCGTCAATGTTGTTATCTGACGCAATACGAAACATCTCCCAGTCCACGTGATGGAAGCAGTCTTGGAGTGTGGAGTCAGCTTGGTCGGACCAGCGTTGGACAGACCTCAGCGTGGGAGCCTCTTGTTTTAGTTTCTGTCTGTAGGCAGGGATCAACAAAATGGAGTCGTGGTCAGCTTTTCCGAAAGGGGGGCGGGGCAGGGCCTTATATGCGTCGCGGAAGTTAGAGTAACAATGATCCAAGGTCTTTCCTCCCCTGGTTGCGCAATCGATATGCTGATAAAATTTGCTTTTTGCTTGTAAGCAGGAATCAGGAGGATAGAATTATGGTCATATTTTCCAAAAGGAGGGCGAGGGAGAGCTTTGTACGTGTCTCTGTGTGTGGAGTAAAGGTGGTCTAGAGTTTTTATTTTCTCTCTGGTCGCTCATGTAATGTAGAAATGAGGTAAAAACAGATTTAAGTCTCCCTGCATTAAAGTCCCCGGCCATTAGGAGTGCTGTCTCTGGGTGAACATTTTCTTGTTTGCTTATGGCCTTATACAACTCATTGAGTGCGGTCTTAGTGCCAGCATCGGTTTGTGGTGGTAAATAGACAGCTACAAAATATGAGATCTCTCTTGGTAAATACTGTGGTCTACAGCTTATCATGAGATACTCAGGCGATCAAAACCTTGAGACGTCCTTAATATTAGATTCCGTGCACCAGCTGTTATTGACAAATAGACATAGAACAGCTGCCTCTAGTAAGTGGTGGTCTATCTTGCTGACGCACTGAAAACCCAACCAGCTGTATGTTATCCATGTCGTCATTCAGCCACGACTCAGTGAAACATAAGATATTACAGTTTTTAATGTTCTGTTGGTAGTATAATCTTGTTCGCAGCTCATCCAGTTTATTATCCAGTGATTGTACGTTGGCTAATAGGATGGAAGGTAGAGGCGTGTTACCCACTCACCGTCGGATTCTTACAACGCACCCGACCTACGACCCCTATATCTCCATCTCTTCTTCACGTGAATGACGAGGATTTGGGCCTCGTCGGGTGTCTGAAGTAAATCCTTCACGTCAGACTTGTTAAAGAAAAAAATATTTATCCAGTATGAGGTGAGTAATCGCTGTTCTGATATCCAGACGCTCTATTCAGTCATAAGAGATGGTGGGAGAAACATTATGTATAAAATAAGTTACAAATAATGTGATAGAACACAATAGCACAATTGGTTTGGTGCCCATGAAACTGGGCACTGCATTCTGCAAGAGGATAAGATCCTGACAGAACACTTTAGTGGTAGTTGATTTGTGTGTCATAAAGAAGTGGATTATAGAAATGAACCATGAAACCAAGGAATTTAAAGGGTCCACAAGTTGACCCTCTACTGCAGGTTTAGTAATTAAAGAAACATAACTGAAAGTATGTCTGTGTGTGTAGCTGAAAGTCATCAAAGCCCACACAAGGCCTGTTTTCTGAAACAAGGTGAATTGATCACTCAGGTAATTGAAGAGAAACATGGAGCAAACATGCGCACACACACATCTTTTGAAATATATTTTAATTGGCAGATGATTCAATTCTACTCACTATTTTACCTTCCACACAAAGAGTAATCCACAACAAAACGTTAATAAACCTTCATTGAGGTCTCTGTGTGCAACCTGACAGCCCACCACGCAGCAGGGGTCTCAATACATATGAACTCTGTTTACATCACAGCTGCCAACAGCAGACGGAACCAACAGCTTCCTGCTAATAAACAGAATAAATAAATAATGTCTAAAATGGCGTGTTTACCACGCCAGCCGCCGTGTATCCACACTAACCGATCGAAAGCTGCAAATGAGCTCCAATTTCGCTGACTAGGATACAGAGTGAGTCACCCCAAAATCACACAAGGGCTATTCGAGGCTCAGTACTGCATTAGCTCAAGGCTTTCGGATTAGCATTAGTTTATTCATTACTATATTACCCATAAATCATTGATAGTTATCAGTAAGTCTACAGACTCTATAAAGCATTCTCTCAGAGCATGTATGCGTCACTGTTTAGATATTGGGGCGGGGGGTAGAGGCGAAAACGTTCCGTGGGGTCAGAGAAACAACAGAGAGGAGGATGAGGGATGGGTTTGGATGAGAGCGGGCCAGAGAAGGTAGGAAAGAGAGAGCGAGAGAAAAAAAAAGAGTAAAAATGAAGATAGAGACAGGGAGGTGGGTGGGGGTGTAGGAAGGAGAGGAGGTCAGGAGATGGAGAGAGACTGCCTGCACACACTGTCAAGACAGTTAATGTAAGGTTTGGAGATAAGGTCCTGCAGACAAACATTGACCAAATCAGCCATTTCAGCGTGCGAGCCTGAACTGCCAGTCACAATGAGAGACGGCGCAACAATCAGCACTCACTCGCAGATAAGAGCTCTACTGGGGCGTGCAGGAAACAGCCAATCTACTGGCTGCCTGGCAAGGAGGGCGTTAGAGAGGGGAAGGAGAGAGGGAGAGAGAGAGAGGGAGAGAGCGAGGGAGGGAGAGCAGACAGCGAGAGAGAAATGGGCAATAGACCTACAGAGAAGATGTGGACAAAGAATAAACGGCACAGTGGAGGAGTGAGAGAACAGTACCAGGGAGAGGGAGAGCGCAAGTGAGGATGGTAGAGAGAGAAGGCAAAAAAAAAAAAGATCTTTCCACCAACCTCACATCCACCCCCATCCCCCCAAAACTCTCACACAGAAAGAGACAAGAGAGAAAAAAACAGGAGTGGTGTGATATCAGCTCTTAAAATAGTGCCTCTCCCTGGTCTCTGTCACCTGGGAAAAGTTAGGAGAGAGAAAGAGAGAGTGTGTGCACACAGACAATGATCCTACAGTTGACTCGCTCATTCTCCAATGCTCTGTTTTCTTGTCTCACACAACAGCATAATTGTATTGCCTCAATTAATGGTGCATGCACTTGTGTGTGTGTGCGCGCACGTGAGGGGTGGGATAACCCTTCCTATCCATTGATATTGTCTCCTAGGCCAGAGAAATCCACACAAAATAAAATAAGCACATTGAATGCCAGAATGGATGCCTGAGGGAAGCCAAGCTAACTAACCATTGGGCTGTGATGTGGGACCTTGGAACCATGCTGGCCCCTTCTGGTCAGAGCATGCACTACAGCTGAGACCATCACAGCTGGTTGGGAAACACTGCTAGTCACTTACCTTTGTCAGACACTTCGACTCAGTCGAGCAAAACAGTGGGCAATAGCTAACGCTGGCTTGCTAAAACTATTGGTGTTCCCTTCGAGTCAGAAGAGTGGGGGCCTCAGTGGTTGAATCACACAGCTAATATATTCTATTTTTCTGTCCACTGATAATAGTGTGAGTAATTAACACATTGATGTTACTACCATCATGGGTGCCTGTGTGTGTGTGTGTGTGTATATACACGTCTGGGCAAGTGCGTGTGTGTATAGAGAGGTAGGTGAAAGGGTTAAGTCCCCTCCCAGGCTGCATGCAGCTTTCCCTTTCTGTGTCAAGCCCCATTAAACCAGCTACACCACAGCAATATGGGGCCATCAATTATACACGTCACACCATCAATGGAGAGAGGGAGAGGGGGAAGAGGGGTAGAAGAGAGGCAGGAACACATAAACAGGACAAACGGCTACATAAAAGACCTGCAGCCTGGCTCACACACACACACACATCCCTCTCGTTGCTGCACTCTAGACAGCTGACGATAAGGCTCTGCTGGGCTTATCTGACGGCAAGCACACACACACACACACAGATAGAAGGCTGTGCTCCAGTGAGGAATATGACAGGCTGTGTGGAGAGGCAACAGAGTTGAGATCACCTAGAGAGATGTCCCTGTAGCGACGGAGGCACAAGGCAGATCTGGAGCACGTGCCTTTCTACAAGGTTCACGTGATATACAGATATAACTAAATCAATGGCTGGTGGTGGGAGGAGCTATAGGAGGATGGGCTCATTGTAAAGGCTGAGATGGAATTCATGGGATGGAGTCAAACAACAAAACCACGTTTGACTCCGTTCTGTTAATTCCATCCCAATGATCTAATAAAATAGGATAAAAAAAGGAAGGGGAAAGGTAAGCTGAGGGTTTACTGTCAGTCCTCTCAGGCTGCTAGAGACAACAAATAAATACAAAGTGTAATTCCAGAAAAAAATAGTTTATTAACTACAAGGAATTCATAGGCTGAAAGACGTTCAGTAAGATATATTAAGATAAACAGTAGTCCATACTAAAACAGCTGACGAACCAATAGTAAATGTCCAGTAACATCACAAGATGCAGGAATTAGTTTAAATCTACTATAACTCAGTGAATTCAGGTGATTTGAAATTCTACTTACTAGTTAAAGCTCAACACGGAAAACAAGGTCCCTAACACAGGCAGGGATCATTAAATAAAAGGCACACATTTTTCTTTCTTTTGAAATCATAGGAAAGTAAACACTCAATTCATTAATTTCATCTAGATTCTTCTCCTGAATTGATTGATTTTAAACCGAATCAGTCCCTGAAATGAAATCACTCCCATAGCAGATGTCTTACATTGGTGTCAACACAAACTGTCCATCTCTCCAACCACAAACTGTCCATCTCTCCAACCACAAACTATCCATCTCTCCAACCACAAACTGTCCATCTGTCCAACCACAAACTGTCCATCTCTCCAACCACAAACTGTCCATCTCTCCAACCACAAACTGTCCATCTGTCCAACCACAAACTGTCCATCTCTCCAACCACAAACTGTCCATCTCTCCAACCACAAACTGATCACTGAAAACATTCAACAGAACAAACATAAGTGTATCCTACATGGCACCCAGTTCCCTTTATAGTGCACCATTTATTTATTTTATTGGCGCAGCGGACTAAGGAACTGCATATCAGTGCTAGAGGCATCACTATAGACCCTGGTTCGATTCCAGGCTGTATTACAACCAGCTGTGATTGGGAGTTTACATATGGCGGTGCACAATTGGCCCAGTGTCGTCCGGGTTAGGGTAAGGCCGGGGTAGGCCGTCATTCTAAATAAGATTTGTTCTTAACTGACTTGGCTAGTTAAATAAAAGGTTATAGTGGACTATATAGGGAATAATTTGACATTTGGAACAGACACACTAAAGCCTGCCATATTCTGGCTATTGGTTGTGAATGAGGTCAATAAGATTTAGAGTATTAGGGTACGTTCAGGAAGGTGCCACGTTCTGAACATTGCAGACAGGATTGTCTTGTGCCCAGCTAACATAATCTCTTTCCATCTTAACCTTCTGTAACATCGCACCCCACTGAACACAGCCCTGGGGTAAGCCTGTAGATATCTAGGAAGTCTGTATAAAACCACCCTAGACAGAGAAGACAGTGGGAACCACAGCAGCCAAGGCAGAATATGAGCACCACCAAGAGGTGACTTCTATAATCAACCTGAATCTGAAAACAGTAGTAGAGGCCATGCTAAACTAAATGCAGCTCAATGACTCCTCCTCTGGCTCCCTCCGGTGTTGCCTTATATCCAGGACATATTCAAACTGAAAACAACCAGAACTAACATGGCTGTATAACATTCCGTACATCGGAGTTAAAACTAAGCCTTGATTCACATTTTGGGGGATCGGGGTCAGAGTATTAACAGGTGGATGATAGCAACATACGTAAAGGAATCAACCCACAAGTGTAGTGGTGGTTGAAACTGATTTTCCACAATCAACAAATGGGGTGCATACAGTGGCATCCTCTCCTCGTCTCCTTCACTGATCTGGAAGTGGAAAATCCCCAGGTAGGTTTCTGCCATATTGCTTTAACTTATCTCTAGTTGTTTTCAGATCCGTGCAGGTGAAGGAGAGCTAAGGAGACAAAACCCCTGTAGACTATTGAGATCCACCAGGTGTTTTACGATGTAGCTTTTACATGACCAGCCTGGACACAGCTATAGCTAACAAACAGCAGTCATACTAATAGAGAAACACTTTGCCTAAAACCAGTCTCAGGTAGTCCCTCCCTGTTTAAGGTTTCCTTCTTTCATTTGGTGCTTAGTGAATATGACCCAGGTGTAGGGTCTATATACACTGTTCAAAAAAAATTAAGGGAACACTTAAACAACACAATGAAACTCCAAGTCAATCACACTTCTGTGAAATCAAACTGTCCACTTAGGAAGCAACACTGATTGACAATAAATTTCACATGCAGCTGTGCAAATGAAATAGACAACAGGTGGAAATTATTGGCAATTAGCAAGACACCCCCAATAAAGGAGTGGTTCTGCAGGTGGTGACCACAGACCACTTCTCAGTTCCTATGCTTCCTGGCTGATGTTTTGGTCAGTTTTGAATGCTGGAGGTGCTTTCACTCTAGTGGTAGCATGAGACGGAGTCTACAACCCACACAAGTGGCTCAGGTAGTGCAGCTCATCCAGGATGGCACATCAATGCGAGCTGTGGCAAGAAGGTTTGCTGTGTCTGTCAGCGTAGTGTCCAGAGCATGGAGGCGCTACCAGGAGACAGGACAGTACATCAGGAGACGTGGAGGAAGAGGGCAATAACCCAGCAGCAGGACCGCTACCTCCGCCTTTGTGCAAGGAGGAGCAGGAGGAACACTGCCAGAGCCCTGCAAAATGACCTCCAGCAGGCCACAAATGTGCATGTGTCTGCTCAAACGGTCAGAAACAGACTCCATGAGGGTGGTATGAGGGCCCGACGTCCACAGGTGGGGGTTGTGCCTACAGCCCAACACCGTGCAGGACGTTTGGCATTTGCCAGAGAACACCAAGATTGGCAAATTCGCCACTGGCGCCCTGTGCTCTTTACAGATTAAATCAGGTTCACACTGAGCACATGTGACAGATGTGACAGAGTCTGGAGACGCCGTAGGAGAACGTTCTGCTGCCTGCAACATCCTCCAGCATGACCGGTTTGGCGGTGGGTCAGTCATGGTGTGGGGTGGCATTTCTTTGGGGGGCCGCACAGCCCTCCATGTGCTCGCCAGAGGTAGCCTGACTGCCATTAGGTACCGAGATGAGATCCTCAGACCACTTGTGAGATCATATGCTGGTGCGGTTGGCCCTGGGTTCCTCCTAATGCAAGACAATGCTAGACCTCATGTGGCTGGAGTGTGTCAGCAGTTCCTGCAAGACGAAGACATTGATGCTATGGACTGGCCCACCCGTTCCCCAGACCTGAATCCAATTGAGCACATCTGGGACATCATGTCTCGCTCCATCCACCAACGCCACGTTGCACCACAGACTGTCCAGGAGTTGGCGGATGCTTTAGTCCAGGTCTGGGAGGAGATCCCTCAGGAGACCATCCGCCACCTCATCAGGAGCATGCCCAGGCGTTGTAGGGAGGTCATACAGGCACGTGGAGGCCACACACACTACTGAGCCTCATTTTGACGTCCAAATCCAGACCTCCATGGGTTGATACATTTGATTTCCATTGACAATTTTTGTGTGATTTTGTTGTCAGCACATTCAACTATGTAAAGAAAAAAGTATTTAATAAGAATATTTCATTCATTCAGATCTAGGATGTGTTATTGTAGTGTTCCCTTTATTTTCTGAGCAGTGTATTAACCCATAGCCATGGAACATAAACAGCCCACTGACAGATTCTGTTTTATCTTTGCCTCAACGTAACTTTACCAGTGAAGTGACACGGTCAATGACAGCATCAAATTCACGCAGAAATAGCTCAACTTGTGTAGCAAATTTGTGTTTCTAAACAGTGAATGTTGTGGCATTATACAACAGTGTATATAACAAAAATATCACCGGTACATAGTCACATTCACTTCAATTCTGCCATCATCTACTTGCTGTAATATACATATTTTACCCTTAAAATCAATACACTTGCAATTAAACATGCTATTAGATATAAGATCAAGTTTAAATTATAATCTTGAATTATACTTGGGCAAGAACAATAATAACCAAATCTATTTTTCCTATTCAAATTTCAGTTACTGGGTATATTCATAAAATACTATAGTTGTGTGTTTACACGTTTATATATCAATGTGCATGTGTGCGTCTGTGCCGTGCAACTTACATATTATAATTGCCGTTCATTCACAGCTTTTTCCTAAATAAAAAGTATTTCAGCACATCTGAAGAGATAAGACAACATGGAGAAAACCCCAGGTATTTTTGGAACATTTCATTCCTTAATACAAGTGACTGGTCATAAAACAGGGGGTGTAGGAAAACTGGTCTTCAAGAGCAACTGGGTCGGCTGGCTTTCATTGGAACAGAACTTCAATGACTGTATTTATCAAATGACTCCTCCAACATCTCCAAACTAAGGAGGTGCATTTCAACCCAAACTATTTAAATACTGTAAATAGTATAAATGTAACAACCACAGACTCAGTGTAGGACAAGGCTATTGGAAAAAATTTAACTGAGCTAGAGAATGAAAATCATCTTCAAATTACCACATCAGGCCTGTGAAACTCAATCTCAGTCAGTACCGAGTACAAGGCAATAAAAACATGAATAAAGTCAATTCTGAACATTAAAAATACTTCACATTGACTTATTGCAACAGAGAGTATTGAGTATTCATGTACTTAAACCTTTCATAAAACGACCTAAAGTAAAAATCTAAACAAAATCGTACAGAGATAATACATGTTCACTTTAGATGCCTTACAAACCCTAAAACCAGGTAGAAAACACCCCTTACTGCACACCTCTAAACATGTGTTTTGTGTGTGTTTTTATATATGCAACGTCTGCTGTGTTTAGATCTTGCTGCGTCGTTTCCCTTTGGCTTTCTTTGGAGCCTGGACCTGTCGGCTCTTCCTCCTCAATGCTCTCTGGTCAATCACTGGTGGATGCTCCTCTTCCTCCACCTCTTCCTCAGCCAAGCTCTTCTTTACAGCCCCCTCTTCCTCCTCTGTCGTTCCAGCTTCCTCCTCCTCTTCCTCCGTGACCTCCGGCTGCTCTATGCCCTGCTCCTCAGGCTCCATGATCACTCTGCTCAGTCTCTTAGATTTATGTTTAGGCACCGCCGCTTGGCCACTGCCTCTCCTCCAAAGGACCTTACCGTCACCACCCTCGTCTGAGCTCTCACTCTCTCCCTCCTCTTTCTCATCCTCTGTGGTTGTAACATTCTCCATCTCTTCTACCTCTTTCTTTTCGTCCCCTTTGACCTCTTCTCTTGCCTCCTCCGCTCCTTCTTCCTCTGTGAGAGGCTGGTTCTCTCCTTCCTCCGTAGGCTGGTAGGACAGGCCTGCTACCCCTACCTGGACCACTGTTTCCTGGCTACTGCTGTCCACTGTGATGGCCGCCTCCATGGATTTCTCCTCTTCCTTCACTGCTTTCTCCGCCCCTTCCTTTTCTCCCTCTACCTCCTCTCCTTCCATGGGTGTAGCTGCGGCCTCCTCTGGAGGTTCGCCTGCCTCCTCAATCACCTCCCCAGAGAGGGAGGGCTCTGCTGGGGCTGGCTCTGCAGGCGGAGGGGACTTCTCTGTAGCAGAGGCTGGTTCTTCTAACAGGAGAGGAGCCTCCTTCTCCACCACAGCTTCCGTCTCAGCCAATTCCTCTGATGCCACAGGAGCTGCATCTACGGTGTCCTGCAGAGGACAAAGAGAAAAAAGTAATGGCGAAAAACATATTCCTCAATTCCCTTTCTAACACATACTGTAGAAACATGTCCACAGTACAAATAGGAACTTTCCAACATCGAAAGGATCCTATTGTCTCATCTGTGAACCCCTTTCTCCAATAATGGCCCCATCTCACACATTCCAACTGAGGCATTGAAACACATACTTTAGCCTCAATGGAATCTTCCTCCTTCGTATCCTGCTCTTCCATTTCCACATCTTCCTCTGTCGTTCTGTTCTCCAGCACAGCATCAGGCTCTTGTGTGGCAACCTCTTCCTCCTCTCCCTGGTCATCAGTCAGTTCTCCTTTGACCTCAGCCTCCTGAGGATAGAAAAGCCACAACCAATGGTCAACGCCTCCTTTTCCTGATTAACCATACACTCTGTATGTAATGGCACTCTACTAACTATGAAGTGCACTACTTTTGACCAGGGCCCATAAGGAACAGGGTGCAATTTCTTGCGCAACAAGTGCGAAATACGCTATGATAGTGGCTGGTTATTCGCTAACAACAACCATAGTAACATAAAACAAAGACAAGCAACCCAGAACAGCCAAATGAACTGTTGTTTCCTAATGATGTATTCATCTTAAATCACGTCCGTCATCCTCTCACCTGAGCTTTGGCCTCCTCTATAGGGGACAGAGCAGCCTCTGCTTCTCCAGTCTCTGTCTCATCCCCCCCGCTTCCTTCCTCCTCCTCTCCCTCTACAGCTGTAGTGGTGGGCTCTGCCTCCTCCAATCTGAACACACAGTAAACCAGAGGTATTGTGATTTTCAGCCAATGGGAAGTTTTCATACATACATTTCATTAATACTTTGATGGATGTTGTTATTTCACTGAGACTCCTTGTCTAACCTGTTCATCTTCAGAGGCTGGCTCTCCTCCTCAGAGTCTTCCATCTCTTCTCTGCCACGCTTTTTAGGTCCACTACTCCAGGTATGTGTTGACACTGGTGTGCCCTCCAGGGCTAGAGTAACCATTTTCATTCCCATGTGTATTCACACAAAAAGACAGCATTTTATGTACTCAGAAACACCAAAATCTTTCTCATAGTTATTTATTTCAGGACTCAAGACTTCTCTGAGCTACTTACCTTCTATTAACTTGAGGGGCTTATTCAGCACCAAAACATCCTCCTAAAAAACAAGACCATATTAAATCCTCATTACTTGATTATATTGTCCCTACACAACTTAAATCTGACGTTTGAGGATATTCTTAAACTATAAACAACAAATACATCCACATAGCTCTTCAGGAGGCGAGAGACTAAGGAAACCCAACAGAATGGAGAGAGAATTTTTTTTAAAGAAAGACAAACAAGAACAAAGTTGGATAGATGAGACAGAGAGAGAGAGAGACAGACAGAGACAGAGACGTACGGTGATGTCCAGACAGCTGTCTGAGCCCTCTTCCATGTTGATGTCTGTGCTGTCCAGAGAGGCTGCTTGGTGATCTCCATTAGCCGTCACCACGGGAAGCACCACTTTATGGGAATCAGCACAACAATCAGAAGTCAATTACCAGTCATGTGAGAGTCTGGCCACTGTGTCTGACATCACTAAGACCCTACAGCACAGCTAATCGGGACTGCTATCATCCTGCTAAGGTCCAGATGGATGTTATGAATTGAGCTGCCGTCGCGTTTCCTATTCTTCATGACAGACAATCATATAGGTTCTACTTAACACATTTCTATCTGAAGGTACTGTAAACATCACATCCTCCTTGACAGGCCATTGGGTGTTAGATCTCCTGCTACTGTGTCCGTACCCTTCAGTGTTTTGATCTTGTTGGCCACTCTCTCTCTCTGGTAGGGTCCTCCCACTCCCTCTACCACCCACAGGAGGTCCTGGTCAGCTGGGTACCGACACAGATACTGGCCACACACTGCAGGTCAGGGAGAGATGATACACTTTGATTGACCAATTTATTTATTTAGGGGCTGCAAAGTTGTACAGTTATAGAGTACAGTAGAGAGGGGCAGAGAGAGAGAGAGAGAGAGCAAACTACTACTAACCTTCACACACACACACACACACACACACACACACAGTGAGAGCCTAGACAGTTCTTCAATAACTCACAATACCAAAAACTATAAAGAAGGTGTCAATTCGGCTACTAAAAACATCAAGTGCATACTCCAAAAAGCAGCATCAAAAGCACATTTGAGAAAACCAAAACATTGCAAAAGAAACAAAAAACTCAAATGTTTCTGAAATATGGTTTTATAACGAACGTAAAACAATTAGAAAACAAGCAGCCAAACAACCCAGGGCTAAGCTATGAATATTTACACTGAAACGCAATAAATTCATTTATACAAACAAGACACGATGAAATTGAAAACACAATTGACCAAAATCAGTTCTGGGACGTGTGGAACATTTTAAGCACGACAAAGCCACAATAATTAAACATACAAGATGAAGGAATTTGGAAAACTTATTTTGATAATCTATACAAAATCATCCCACAAAAAAACAGAACCAATTAGAAATTCAATTTTTTTTTTTACATCCTTGAATCAGTCATTAAAAACAACCAAAATCCATTAGATTACCCAATAACCCAACAAGAACTAAATGAAAAGCTCATATCTATAAGATCAAAGAAGGCTTGTGGTCGAGATAACAGCAGAAATGAAATGCTGAAGAACAGCACAACTGAGTTGCAAAATGCTGCGCTTAAACTGTTCAACATATTAACCTGTCTGCTTTCCTGATATCTGGAACCAGGGGCTCATCTCCCCTATCCACAAAAGTGGAGACAAATCAGACCCCAATAATTACAAGGAAATTTGTGAAAAAACAGCAACTTGGGAAAGGTTTTCTGTAGCATTTTGAACTCAAGAATTCAAAACTTCCATTAAGAAAAAAAAGGTAATAAGTAAAATGTCAAATTGGCTTTCTCCCCAACCACCGCACTACTGACCACATATACACCTTACACTCATTAATAAACACCACCTCACTACTGACCACATATACACCTTACACTCATTAATAAACACCACCTCACTACTGACCACATATACACCTTACACTCATTAATAAACACCACCGCACTACTGACCACATATACACCTTACACTCATTAATAAACACCACCTCACTACTGACCACATATACACCTTACACTCATTAATAAACACCACCGCACTACTGACCACATATACACCTTACACTCATTAATAAACACCACCTCACTACTGACCACATATACACCTTACACTCATTAATAAACACCACCGCACTACTGACCACATATACACCTTATACTCATTAATAAACACCACAACACTACTGACCACATATACACCTTACACTCATTAATAAACACCACCGCACTACTGACCACATATACACCTTATACTCATTAATAAACACCACAACACTACTGACCACATATACACCTTACACTCATTAATAAACACCACCTCACTACTGACCACATATACACCTTACACTCATTAATAAACACCACCGCACTACTGACCACATATACACCTTACACTCATTAATAAACACCACCGCACTACTGACCACATATACACCTTACACTCATTAATAAACACCACCTCACTACTGACCACACTTACACTCATTAATAAACACCACAACACTACTGACCACATATACACCTTACACTCATTAATAAACACCACCTCACTACTGACCACATATACACCTTACACTCATTAATAAACACCTCCGCACTACTGACCACATATACACCTTACACTCATTAATAAACACCACCGCACTACTGACCACATATACACCTTACACTCATTAATAAACACCACCACACTACTGACCACATATACACCTTACACTCATTAATAAACACCACCGCACTACTGACCACATATACACCTTACACTCATTAATAAACACCACCGCACTACTGACCACATATACACCTTACACTCATTAATAAACACCACCGCACTACTGACCACATATACACCTTACACTCATTAATAAACACCACCACACTACTGACCACATATACACCTTACACTCATTAATAAACACCACCGCACTACTGACCACACTTACACTCATTAATAAACACCACCGCACTACTGACCACATATACACCTTACACTCATTAATAAACACCACCTCACTACTGACCACACTTACACTCATTAATAAACACCACCGCACTACTGACCACATATACACCTTACACTCATTAATAAACACCACCACACTACTGACCACATATACACCTTACACTCATTAATAAACACCACCGCACTACTGACCACATATACACCTTACACTCATTAATAAACACCACCGCACTACTGACCACATATACACCTTACACTCATTAATAAACACCACCTCACTACTGACCACACTTACACTCATTAATAAACACCACCGCACTACTGACCACATATACACCTTACACTCATTAATAAACACCACCGCACTACTGACCACATATACACCTTACACTCATTAATAAACACCACCGCACTACTGACCACATATACACCTTACACTCATTAATAAACACCACCTCACTACTGACCACATATACACCTTACACTCATTAATAAACACCACCGCACTACTGACCACATATACACCTTACACTCATTAATAAACACCACAACACTACTGACCACATATACACCTTACACTCATTAATAAACACCACCGCACTACTGACCACATATACACCTTACACTCATTAATAAACACCACCGCACTACTGACCACATATACACCTTACACTCATTAATAAACACCACCGCACTACTGACCACATATACACCTTACACTCATTAATAAACACCACCGCACTACTGACCACATATACACCTTACACTCATTAATAAACACCACCTCATTACTGACCACACTTACACTCATTAATAAACACCACCGCACTACTGACCACATATACACCTTACACTCATTAATAAACACCACCTCACTACTGACCACACTTACACTCATTAATAAACACCACCGCACTACTGACCACATATACACCTTACACTCATTAATAAACACCACCGCACTACTGACCACATATACACCTTACACTCATTAATAAACACCACAACACTACTGACCACATATACATACACCTTACACTCATTAATAAACACCACCGCACTACTGACCACATATACACCTTACACTCATTAATAAACACCACAACACTACTGACCACATATACACCTTACACTCATTAATAAACACCACCGCACTACTGACCACATATACACCTTACACTCATTAATAAACACCACCGCACTACTGACCACATATACACCTTATACTCATTAATAAACACCACCTCACTACTGACCACATATACACCTTATACTCATTAATAAACACCACCTCATTACTGACCATATATACACAAACTAATTAATAAACACCACCTCACAACTGACCACATATACAAACACCCCCTCACCACTGAACATATATACACACACAAATGAATAAACAAGTCCACCCCCCAAAAAACAAGGCAAAATCTCGAATTGCTTTATTGACTTTAAAAAAACATTTGATTCTATTTGGTACGAAGGGCTATTCTACAAAATTCTCCAAAGTGGGCTTGGTGGTTCAGGTGTATGACTTAATAAAATGTATGTACACAGAAAACAAGTGTGCAATAAAAATCAAAAACCAAAGAACAGAATTATTTTCACAACGTCGAGGTGTGAGACAAGGCTGCAGTTTGAGTCCAAATCTGTTCAACATGTATATCAATGAATTAGCAGACATGTTGGTCCAGTCTCCAGCCCCAGGACTCACACTATTTGACACAGAGGTGAAATACCTGCTATATGCTGATGACTTGGTACTTCTATCACCAACCAAAGAAGGTCTTCAACAGAACCTTAACATTCTAGAGCAATATTGCCATAAATTGGGCCCTGGCAGTAAATAAAAAAACAAAATGAAAATCATGATTTTCCTGAAAAAAACCAGGATGTCAGACACAGAAATATAAATTTGTCCTGAACAACAACAATTGAACACACAAAAAATTACTCGTACCTTGGTCTGACCATATCTGCATCGGGAGACTTTAATATGGCAGTGAATGCATTCAAAGAAAAAGCAGACACAGCGCATTGTACGCAATAAAAATGAAATTACTCAAAATCAACATCCCAATTAGAATGTGGACCAAAATATTTGACAGTGTAATCCTACCAATAGCTCTTTACAGAAGTGAGGTTTGGGGCCCACTCAATAAACTGGACTTTACAATGTGGGACAAACATCCAATTGAATCCCTACATGCAGAATTCTGTCTGAAAATTCTACAAGTCCAGAGAAATACACCAACTAATGCGTGTCGGGCAGAACTGGGCCTCTTTCCAGTGGTAATGAAAATACAGAAAATATCAATTTTTTTGGCTACATCTAAATTCAAGTCCAAATTCAAGTCTGCAATTTAAAAGCACTTCAAACCCAAACTGATCCACAAAGAATTTGAAAACATCCCCGATTTTGGTAAACTCCCATATCAACTGGGTGAAATACCACAGTGTGCCATCACAGCAGCAATATTCATGGCCTGTTGCCACAAGAAAAGGGCAACCAGTGAAGAACAAACACCATTGTAAATACAACCCATATTTATGTTTATTTTCCATTTTGTACATTTTGTAATCATTTGCACATCGTTACAACACTGTATACATACACAAATAACATCTGTAATGTCTTTATTCTTTTGGAACTTCTATGAGTGTAATGTTTAATGTTCATTTCACTTTTGTATATTATTCTACTTCACTTGCTTTGGCAATGTTAACACATGTTTCCCATGCCAATAAAACCCATTGAATTGAATAGATAGACTACTACCACTAACCTTTATACATGGTTAGAGAGAGAGGGTACTTCAGGCCGAGCTGGTCATCTTTGAAAGAGTCCACAAAGTCCTCCAGCATCTGCAGACCATGACTGTTTCCACGATGACACTTCCTGACAAAGATGGAGTCCATAACAGGCAGCTGGTAGCGTTGGGTCACAAAGCCATTACACAAGCTGTCTGGAGAGAGAGGAAGAGATTCTGTTAATTCATGTCTTGAAAGTAGAGGTTGACCGATTAAAATCGGAATGGCTGAATAATTAGGGCCGATTCCAAGTTTTCATAATCGGAAATCGGTATTTTTGGACACCGATTTTGTCAATTTTTTTTTTACATTTACGCCTTTATTTAACCTTTATTTAACTAGGCAAGTCAGTTAAGAACACATTCTTATTTTCAATGACGGCCTAGCAACGGTGGTTTAACTGCCTTGTTCAGGGGCAGAACGACAGATTTATACCTTGTCAGCTCGGGGGATACAATCTTGCAACCTTACAGTTAACTAGTCCAACGCAATAATGACCGTTGCACTCCACAGGGAGACTGACTGCCTGTTACGCGAATGCAGTAAGCCAAGGTAAGTTGCTAGCTAGCATTCAATTTCTTATAAAAAACAATCAATCATAATGACTAGTTAATTACACATGGTTGATGGTATTACTAGATATTATCTAGCGTGTCCTGCGTTGCGTATAATCTGACTAGGCATACAAGCATACAAGTATCTAAGTATCTGACTGAGCGGTGGTAGGCAGAAGCAGGCGCGAAACATTCATTCAAACAGCACTTTCGTGCCTTTTGCCAGCAGCTCTTCGTTGTACATCATGCATTGCGCTGTTTATGACTTCAAACCTATCAACTCCCAAGATGAGGCTGGTGTAACCGAAGTGAAATGGCTGGCTAGTTAGCGCGCACTAATAGTGTTTCAAACGTCACTCGCTCTGAGCCTTGGGGTGGTTGTTTCCCTTGCTCTGCATGGGTAACGCTGCTTCGAGGGTGGCTGTTGTCGTTGTGTTCCTGGTTCGAGCCCAGGTAGGAGCGAGGAGAGGGACAGAAGCTATACTGTTACACTGGCAATACTAAAGTGCCTATAAGAACATCCAATAGTCAAAAGTTAATGAAATACAAAGGGTATAGAGGGAAATAGTCCTATAATTCCTATAATAACTACAACCTAAAACTTCTTACCTGGGAATATTGAAGACTCGTGTTAAAAGGAACCACCAGCTTTCATATGTTCTCATGTTCTGAGCAAGGAACTGAAACGTTAGCTTTCTTACATTGCACATATTGCACTTTTACTTTCTTCTCCAACACCTTGTTTTTACATTATTTAAACCAAATTGAACATGTTTCATTATTTATTTGAGGCTAAATTGATTTTATTGGTGTATTATATTAAGTTAAAATAAGTGTTAATTCAGTATTGTTGTAATTGTCATTATTACAAATAAATCGGTATCGGCTTTTTTGGTTCTCCAATATCCGGTATCGGTGTTGAAAAATCATAAATCGGTCAACCTCTACTTGAAAGTATGCTATAATTGATTGAGACATGATTGACTAATTCTATGTATAAAGTCTGTCATTATAGTAATCATCTTCAGGAGGTTAAGGGTCACAGACAGCCTTGTGTAAGTTAAGGGTACTGTCCAGTGCCAACTCTCCAGCTAACTTCACCTATCAAATAAGACCAGTATGGTTTGAAACCAAAGATGACCGCTACCAGTGACAGTTTGACCAGACAAAAACCTTTGGGTTTGACAGAGTAGAAACCGACAGCGTGTCCATCCTTCCAAAGGAGCTTGGCGAAGTGGTTCTGTCCGTGGCACAGGAAGGGCACCTCAGGTTTGTCTATCTCACCCACGCGGTACACGATACGGTTCAGAATGTACAGGACGATCCTCTCACCAAGACTCCTCACCTGGGACACACACACAGATAAAGACTGTCACTTAATGAAATGTTAAGGTAACACACACACAACTCTCCTTTGAAGTTTTTACATGAAACACACTGAACACACTTTCCTCTCTGCTCAATTGACATGCACTCTAGTAGGACATAGTACCTTGGCTTAGTACATGGCATAAGTAGTCTTTCACCTCCTACGTAAATGTTGGAAGTGACAGCTCTGTAGCTTTGCCAAACAGAAACTGACAATTAACTGTGGGTTTGGATCATGACCCTGAACACTGCTCCTAGTTTTCTACCACCGTAACACACTTCCCACCAGTATGTATGTGTGTCTGTCTGTACATGTGCACGCTGTGTGTTTCTCTATTGTTCGATGCTAATCAGAACCATTTGCTGGGCAAACTGACAGAAACACACACACGCAACACATGCAGAGGTTGAGATTCTGTTCAAAACAATGTCATTATGCATTTCATTGGGTTGATAAACATGCCAGGTTAGTTTGTGTCTGTGTGCTCTCAGTCATGTTGTTGTAGGATCCTGTGTGTCCTCCCTCATATCCCATCAGACTGAGCCTCTCCTCACACCAGATAGACAAACCCAATATCCTACCTCTACAGAGTCAGTTTGTGACACCTTGTGTTTGTGTGTTTCAATGTGCTAGCTTTATGTTTCTCGATGTGTCAACTCAACAATCATCTCGTGTTGTATGTATTGCAGTTTGTGAACCTTGAGGAGGCCAGTTCTGGAGGGGTCGGAGGTTCTGAGGATGTCCTCGACAGACCACCACTGACCCGCCAGAAACAAAGCTACCGCTGGAGAGAGAGAGAGAGAGACAGAGAATTAGAGTTAGATGAGTATGACATCTGGTTAGAATCCAAACGTGTCTCTGTAAAATATAAACCCCCAGACATTATGAAACTTTTCGATCTGATGTGTGTAAACTTGTAGCTTTAAATAAAATAGCTTACATCCATCTATGTGGTGGAAACGACCAGCTTACACTGACTGTATCAACGGACAGACAAGAGGCTAGAAACTCGTTCTGTGCTGAGGGAGGGATGTACCTGTGAGCTGGTCCTCTGGGGCGAACAGGGCCAGAATCTTATGCTTCAGGTCTCCTCCATAGATGGGAACAAAACCAACGTTACACAGACTGATACAGATCTGAGGGAGAGCCAGAGAGACATGGGGTTAGAGTCAATTAAACCAACCATGCATGTAGTACTGTAGGTGTGTTTGTGTGACTACCATTCTGTGGCTGGTCAGGGTAAAGCTCTCGGCCTTGTCGGGGATGATGTATCGTAGCTGGGTCATGTAGCCCTCTGCTGCCTGCTCCTCCTCCTCATGTCTCACTGATCCCAACACGTCCACAGGGAACTCCATCCCTACAGGGCAGGGGTCACATGTCAGTGGTCAGTGTCACTCAACATGCCAAACAAAATACACAAGTCTATCACGTCTATCACTAACACACAGGGAATTATTCCTTTTGCACAAGCAAAACTTGCCTTGTCCTCATCATACCCAAAATAAACCCAATCAATCCAAATGGAATCACACAATGTCCAATCAGACAAGGACTGCACAATAAAAAAAAAGCTTTTCTGATGTTACTATGAAATCAACACTTCAGTGACACTTCCAATGCTGCCCTCCCTGAAAGAAACAAACTGACTTATAGAACACCTATGGGTGTCTTAAATTCACGGTGAGCCAGAGTGTGTTCAGAGCTTGGTTAGATTGTCCCGTTTGTAATGTCAGAGCAGCTCTTGGAGCATTGGGTTCATCTGAGCATTTTGACCTCATAACGACAGTCAAGCATCCAAGCTAAGTGGCTAAAAGTTGGCTAGCTTACTAGCATTTCCAGACACAAATGAGAAAACACCTCACTCTGACCATTTTACTCACCCTAGCAGAGCTAGATGGGAGGTTATGTTATTTAGAGCATTGGTGACCAACTGTGCTGCTGACTGACGTTTTGGAAACGTTTACTGCCACCGGTCATATTCAGGGTACTGCACATTTGTAAATGCATCTATTATTCTGAGCTCTGGCACACTCCGATGAGAGTGCTCTGAAAATCAGAGTAGATAGCCAGAGTGAATTTACAAACGCACCCTACATATAAAACCCTCAACATGGACTACAAATAGGACATACCACTTCCATCCGTGGTCCTCCGTAGCTCAGTCGGTAGAGCACGGCACTTGTGGGTTCGATACCCGGGACCACCCATTGTAAAAATGTATGCACGCATGACTGTAAGTAAGTCGCTTTGGATAAAAGCGTCTGCTAAATGTCATATGCAGTGTATTCGGAACCTATTCAGACCGTGATTTTATCCACATTTTTCTTCTAAAATGTATTAAAATGTTTTTTTGCCCCCTCAATCTACACACAATACCCCGTAATGACAAAGCAAACACATGGTTTGTAGACATTTTTGCAAATGTATTAAAAATAACAAACTGAAATATCACATTTTATATTTATTCAGACCCTTTACTCAGTACTTTGTTGAAGCACCTTTGGCAGTGATTACAGCCTTGAGTCTTCTTGGGTATGAGGATACAAACTTGGCAAACCTGTATTTGGGGGGTTTCTCCCATTCTTCTCTGCAAATCCTCTCAAGCTCTGTCAGGTTAGATGGGGAGCATTGCTGCAGAGCTATTTTCAGGTCTCTCCAGAGATGTTAGATTGGGTTCAAGTCTGGGCTCTGGCTGGGCCACTCAAGGACATTCAGAAACTTTTCCCGAAGCCACTCCTGCATTCTCTTCGATGTGTGTTTAGGGTCGGTGTCCTGTTGGAAGGTGAACCTTTGCCCCAGTCTAAGGTCCTGAGCTCGCTGGAGCAGGTTTTCAATGTCTCTGTACTTTGCTCTGTTCATCTTTGCCTCGATCCTGACTAGTCTCTTGAGTCGCTGCTGCTGTAAAACATACCCACAGCATGATGATGCCACCACCATGCATCACTGTAGGGATGGTGCCAGGTTTCTTCCAGACCTGACACTTGGCATTCAGGCCAAAGAGTTCAATCTTGGTTTCATCAGACCAGAGAACAATGTTTCTCATTGTCAGAGTCCTTTAGGTGCCTCTTGGCAAACTCCAAGCAGGAGTGCCTTTTAATTATGTTTTTATAAAAAGGTACTCCTCCCCACATCTGTGCCTCAAAACAATCCTGTCTCTGAGCTCTACGGACAATTCTTTCGACCTCATGGCTTGGTTTTTGCTCTGGCATGCACTATCAACTGTGGGACCTTATATAGACAGGTGTGTGCCTTTCCAAATCATGTCCAATCAATTGAATTTACCACAGGTGGACTCCAATCAATTTGTAGAAACATCTCAACGATGATCAAATGGAAAAGACCGGGCTCTGGCTAGGCTACTCAAGGACATTCAGAGACTTGTCCCAAAGCCACTCCTGTGTTGTCTTGGCAGTGTGCTTAGGGTCGTTGTCATGTTGGAAGGTGAACCTTCACCCCAGTCTGAGGTCCTGAGCGCTCTGGAGCAGGTTTTCATCAAGGATCTCTCTGTACTTTGCTCCATTGATCTTTCCCTCGATCCTGACTAGTCTATTCCTCCAGGGGGTTAGAGATGGGGCCTGGTGGGTTAGAAAGCAGACTAACTGCTTCTCGCTCTCTGAATGAGTCTCCAAACCGGCAGTTGGGGAGGATTAAAATTAGAGAGAAGACTTGACTATCTACTGCCAATGTGCCCTTAAGCAAGTGTTGCTCTGCGGCTCACCCAGTGCTCTGTGTAAGTGACAGGAGCTAGAATATGGGACGTTGGTGGTAACCATAGTAAAAGATAAATGTTCTCTCGGAAAACAGATCTTTTGGATGTTACTGTGCTTCATGACATTACTGTGTAAACGTTAGTTACTTTGGGTGAGTGTCTTTTTCCCTATAGGCCGACTTGAGGCAGCCTTGAGCCCCCACTACCTTTCTAGGGCCCTAATAAAATATGCGATGCGGGGAACGTGGACGTAATCATGCAATACAGACATTAAAATGGAATTCAACAATATTCATAATTGCATTGAACTTAGTAGGGAATCAACTAAAAGTATTTAAAATTACATTTTGAATGATTCTGTACACTATACTTTCTTGTTTTGTCACAAACTGAAATTAGACAAATCAGAATTTTAGCAACCAGGAAATGACAGAGCGATATCTGCATAGTGCATCTAACTACAAAAAGTAGCCTATGCTTACCTGTCAGAATGATAGGATTATTTGCATCAGTCCAATGGGTATTTGTTTTGCAAATTCTACCATCACCTGTGCACTACAAAAACACTGCTAAACTACAGCCTTTTGCTGGTGCACACCGGAATTAAAATGGGTACTACACACAGACCTCAAAATTGGTTTCCTGATGTGGTTTAAAGGGATAAGTCTGTATTTTGGGTAATTCTCTACTTACCCAGAGTCAGACGGACTCATGGATACCATTTTTATGTCTCATCATGCAGTTTGAAGGAAGTTAAAAAAGGTAGCATATTGTTATCTTAGCTGGAAGTCTGTGGGTATCTACTTGCCAGCTCCCCTCAAAAGCAGGGAAAAAGACCTAACTACTAAAAAGCTGGGTGGTTAGCACTTGGTACTCACGGGTATTCTTTACAAGTATATATGAAATTAGAATATTTTGATTATAGTTGTTGGAAAAACATTTATTTTTGGAACTATTTTCTCAGAACTAAGCATTTCATTAATGCAATGTGATAGCTGGCACAAGGATAGGCTGTGCGCGAGTGTCAACATAGCTGGACAGTTTTGAATGAGTTTGCTAGATATCAAGTAAGCAAAGTTTGAGAGGAATACATCAATGATAAACCCCACAGAAGAAGAGTTAAGACTGCCATTGGTTATCCAAAGCAATATTTTTAACCTTGCAGCCGTGACTTTCAAACTTCAAGATTTCCACCGATCTAATGTCCATTGCTTGTGTTTCTTGGCCCAAGCAAGTCTCTTCTTACTCTTCGTCCTTTAGTAGTGGTTTCTGTGCACAATTTGACCATGGCCTGATTCACGCAGTCTCCTCTAAACAGTTGATGTTGAGATGTGTCTGTTACTTGAACTCTGTGAAGCATTTATTTGGGCTGCAATTTCTGAGGCTGGTAACTCTAATGAGTTTATCCTCTGCAGCAGAGTTAACGCTGGGTCTTCCTTTCTAGTGGTGGTCCTCATGAGAGCCAGTTTCATCATAGCGATCGATGGTTTTAGCGACTGCACTTGAAGTTTAAAGTTCTTGACATTTTCCAGATTAAGACATGAAGCTCAGTCAAAGTAATGATGGACTGTCATTTCTCTTTGCTTATTTGAGCTGTTCTTGCCATAACCCTATTTGATAAAAGACCAAGTCAATATTATCTTCTGTATACAACCCTTACCTTGTCACAACATCAACTGATTGGCTCAAACGCATTTTAGGAAATAAATTCCACAAATTAACAAGGCACACCTGTTAATTGAAATGCATTCCAGGTGACTACCTCACGAAGCTGGTTGAGAGAATGTCAAGAGTGTGCAAAGCTGTCAAGGCAAAGGGTGGCTATTTGAAGAATCTCAAATATATTTAGATTTATTTAACACTTTTGGGGTTACTACATGATTCTGTGTGTGTTATTTCATAGTTGATGTCTTCACTATCATTCCACAATGTAGAAAATAGTCAAATGAAAGAAAAA
This sequence comes from Oncorhynchus mykiss, assembly GCF_013265735.2. NCBI lineage: Eukaryota > Metazoa > Chordata > Actinopteri > Salmoniformes > Salmonidae > Oncorhynchus > Oncorhynchus mykiss. The sequence continues at coordinate 16,005,031 of NC_048576.1, read as the reverse complement.
CCCTTAAATGAGTTGGTGTGTCTAAACTTTTGACTGGTACTGGAACTCAGTAAAATCTTTGAAATTGTTGCGTTTATATTTTTTATTCAGTGAAGTTTGCTCAGAGTTTTTTTTTTTACCCAGAGACTATTATGAGAGTATAAAATTAACAAGCCAAGATGGGATGTTTCCTGTGGGATATAGCAGTCCCATCAATGGGCATTCAATGCACACCAGCACAAAGTGCAATGGGGGAAAGATGATAATATAACATTATCTGATGATTGAATTGTAGCTAGCTTTTCTCATGATAATATGTGATAGCCTGTCCACGAGAAAATGTACAGGCCTATCATCCGTTACATCTTTCTGAATGCTCAAATCCTAAGAATAGCAGGAGTACAACAAAATGACTAACAATGCTCTAAAAACTATGCTCTGTTCTTTTTTCATTATTCAAAATTGAGCGGTGCCATTATTTGTCTTTATTCAGCTTCATTCAACTACTTTCCTAAATAATTTTACAATTTCCACATGCTTGAGAAACAAATAAATTGACTTGACTTAGTGTTAGCTATGTAATAGATAACAGCATGCCACTAAAACAGAACAGCTATTATGACCTTCAAGTGTGTTCTCCTTTGTTTATTTCAAATGAATAAACATTTCCTGGTCCCCTTTTCCGTTATTTCTCACACAGGTTGAGATGGGAGACGTGCCTGCTGTGGACAGTCCACAAGGAAGGGACTCCATGTCTGCTGGAGTAAAAATCACATTCAGAACCAGAATAGAGGACAAGCCTCAGCCGTTGCTGGCAGGTACTCAAAATATGCCATCAATGTTCTGGTTTACACTTGTTGTCACGGGATGCAATCCTTGGCCTATCTAGACAGATATTCATGAGTCTGGTCAACATGTTCTGTCATATTGGGATGGTAATGCAATCATTGGGCCTGTCCAGACATCTATACTAACAAAAGGACAGGTAGCCTAATTGCCACTCCAGGATAGTTTGCTTGAGGGGGGGGGGGGGGGGGGGTCTTTGGGGGATGGTGTTTCCTTTCAAGTGATTTTAAGAGTGAAAACCAGAAAAAAAAACTGGGGGAAACAGATACCTGGAAAAACAAAACAGTAAGGACGAATTTTGGAAAAAATGAAAGGGAATCAGGGGAAAAAAAAGAATAGTGTCCTACCTTCCCTGCAGCTAGCTAGCTGTCTAGCTCTGCACTCTATCCCCCAAGCTCTTTTCTTCATCAGAATCATTTGGTTGCAACCAGTTTGAGCTGGCATGTGTCACTACTGCCTATTGCCTTGGAGGGCTCAGCGCCCCGCCTATATGATCCAAGTTTGAGGTAAACATGTCGATCTTGCACAAGGACACACAAACAACCCAACACCCACATCAGAAACACCAAACAACCCCACATTCACTCTCTCTAAACAGCGCCCCACCCACAGAACATTACCATGGCATTCCAGCCTGGAAATTCCAGACCTTTGCTGTATGTTCAGTTAGGGCAGGTTAACACCCCGGCCTGTGGTCCACTAGAACAGGGTGGAGGAGGGGTGTTAAAACCTGCCGTGTGTTCCTTTAGGTGTCCCCATGCTTCACATCTGACACAGTTTGTGCATATATTATGATGCCACTGATATTTTTGTTAATTTTGATCTCCGGTAAGGATATTTGTCATTTGTCTTCAGCTGTTCGTGCACACTATTTTTTCCCAAGGCAAACCAAATTTTGGTACCTGAAGTCTAATCCTCTTCATCAAATCAAAGTGTATTTGTCACGTGCGCCAATCTTACAGTGAAATGCTTACTTACAGGCTCTAACCAATGGTGCGGGAAAAAAAGGTATGTGTGTAGGTAAGTAAAGAAATAAAACAGTTGACATTTGAAAAAAAGAGTAGCTAGGCTATTTACAGACACCTGTTTGTCAGGCTTATTGAGGTAGTATGTACATGTGGGTATTGTTAAAGTGACTATGCATATATGATGAACAGAGAGTAGGAGAAGTGTAAAAAGAGGGGTTGGCGGGTGGTGGGACACAATGCAGATAGCCCGGTTAGCCAATGTGCGGGGAGCACTGGTTGGTCAGGCCAATTTAGGTAGTATGTACATGAATGTATAGTTAAAGTGACTATGCATATATGATAAAGAGAGAGTAGCAGCAGCGTAAGAGATGGGTTGGAGGGGTACACATGCAAATAGTCCGGGTAGCCATTTGGTTACCTGCTCAGGAGTCTTATGGCTTGGGGGTAAAAACTGTTGAGAAGTCTTTTTGTCCTAGACTTGGCACTCCGGTACTGCTTGCCATGTGGTAGTAGAGAGAACAGTCTATGACTGGGGTGACTGGGGTCTTTGACAATTTTTAGGGCCTTCCTCTGACACCGCCTGGTGTAGAGGTCCTGGTGGCAGGCAGCTTGGCCCCAGTGATGTACTGGGCCGTACGCACTACCCTCTGAAGTGCCTTGCGATCGGAGGCCGAGCAATTGCCGTACCAGGCAGTGATGTAAGCAGTCAGGATGCTCTCGATGTTGCAGCTGTAGAACCTTTTGAGGATCTCAGGACCCATGCCAAATCTTTTTAGTTTCCTGTGGGGGAATAGGCTTTGTTCGGCCCTCTTCACGACTGTCTCGTTCATTGGTCAACAGTACTTCCATGAAGTAAGTGTTTGTCGTCATTCAACGAGAGGACTGCAAATGTTTTCACTTGAGAAATACTGCACCAAACATCTTATTTCGAAGTAAAATTGCACGACTGAGCTCCTTGGCAAAACCCTCAAAACTGTCATGAATAGTCGGAATGAATTATCTTAGATTAATTCCGACTATTTTGAGGAAGTACATACAGGCTACAACGTCTCAAGACGGACAAACCGTACTACTGTGTTTTTTTTATTTTTCTTTTAAGGGTGTATACGTTCGGTTCAGTAACAGAGTTGGGCTTGGCACCAGCCGAACCAAAACATGCAGAAGCCTTTAGGCCAGGGTGGCGGTGTGGTGTTAACACCTGCCCTACTGACATTTTGTGTTGCTCCTGGTTTCTACCATGTTACACACTACTGTCACACCAGCGAAATGGGAGTTAGGCAGAGTTTATATCCCTCGTTAACTATAGTAGGTTCTTCTTTTCTCAATATGTTGAGGAAAACCTACCGTTGTTCTTGTATGGAGCTGGACGCCAAAATGGGGAAGAACTGTGTGTAAGTGATTGTATGCAGTGTAGTATGTGAACTCATATGAGACTTTCATCTTCATATCAGCAGAGACCAAAATAACACCACACTAATGACACGAAAACAGCCAATCCAAATTGGCCATCAGGAACATCCAAATAGAAATAAAAGCTCAGAGTATGCCTATCAAATGCACAAACTGTACATACATTGCCTTCGGAAAGTATTCAGACCCCTTAACTTTTTGTTACGTTACAGCCTAAGTCTAAAATTGATGAAATGAACAAAAAACATCCTCTGCAATCCACACACAATACCCCATAACAACAAAGCAAAAACAGGTTGAGAAATGTTACGCAAATGTATAAAAAATGCTAAATCTGAAATACCTTATTTACATAAGTATTCAGACCCTTTGATATGAGACACGAAATTGAGCTCAGGTGCATTCTGTTCCCATTGATCATCCTTGAGACGTTTCTACAACTTGATCGGAGTCCATCTGTGTTAACTTAAATTGGACATGATTTGGAAAGGCACACCTGTCTATATAAAAAGGTCCCACAGTTGACAGTGCATGTCAGAGCAAAATCCAAGCCATGAGGTGGAAGGAATTGTTCATAGAGCTCCAAGAGAGGATTGTGTTGAGGCACAGATCTGGGGACGGGCTTCCAGCATTCTTAAATGGAAGAAATGTGTAAACACCAAGACTCTTCGTAGAGCTGGAAGCCCAGCCAAACTGATCAATCGGGGGAGAAGGGCCTTGGTCAGGGAGGTGACAAACAAGGTCAACACTCTGACAGCACTCTAGAGTTCCCCTGTGGAGATGGGAGAACCTTCCAGGAGGACAACAATCTCTTGAACTCTCTACCAAATAAGGCCTTTATGGTAGAGTGGCCACTCCTCAGTAAAAGCCACACGACAGCCCGCTTGGAGTTTGCCAAAAGGCACCTAAAGGACACTCAGACCATGTGAAACAAGATTCTGTGGTCAAACTGAAACCAAAATTGAACCGTTTGGCCTGAATGCCCAGCATCACATCTGAAGGAAACCTGGAACCATCCCTACGGTGTAGCATGGGTGGCAGCATCATGCTGTGGGGATGTTTTTCAGCGGCAGTGACTGGGAGACTCGTCAGGGTCGAGGCAAAGCTGAATGGAGCAAAGTACAGAAAGATCCTTTATGAAAACCTGCTCCAGAGCGCTCAGGACCTGACTGGGGCAAAGGTTGACCTTCCAACAGGACAATGACCCACAGCAACGACAACACAGGAGTGGCTTCACGACAAGCTTCCTAATGTCCTTGAGTGGCCCAGCCAGAGCCCGGACTTGAACCTGATCGAACATCTCTGAAGAGACCTGAAAATAGCTATGCAGCGACGCTCCCCATCCAACCTGACAGAGCTTGAGCAGATCTGCAGAGAAGAATGGGAGAAACTCCCCAAATACATGTGTGCCAAGCTTTTAGCATCCTACCCAAGAAGACTCGAGGCTGTAATCACTGCCAAAGGTGCTTTAACAAAGTACTGAGTAAAGGGTCTGAATACTTACGTTTTTTTTAATATATATACATTTGTAAACATTTCTAAAAACCTGTTTTTGCTTTTTCATTATGGGGTATTGTGTGTAGATTGATGAGAAAAACTTTAATCAATTTTAAAATAAGGCTGTAACCTAACAAAATGTGTGTGTGGGGGGGGGGGGGGGGGGGGATCAGGGGGTCTGAATACTTTCCGAAGGCACTGTACCCGCTGTAGTTAACCCTTGGCTCACACTACGTGTGTGTGTGTGTCCGGCTGTACATGCGTGTGTGCGCGTGTAGCATACAGTTGAAGTCGGAAGTTTACATACCTTTGCCAAATACATTTAAACTCAGTTTTTCACAATTCCTGACATTTAATCCTAGTAAAAATTCCCTGTTTTAAGTCAGTTAGGATCATCCCTTTATTTTAATAATGTGAAATGTCAGAATATTTGTAGAGAGAATTATTTATTTCAGCTTTTATTTCTTTCATCACATTCCCAGTGGGTCAGAAGTGTACATACACTCAATTAGCATTTGATAGCATTGCCTTCAAATTGTTTAACTTGGGTCAAACGTTTTGGGTAGCCTTCCACAAGCTGCCCACAATAAGTTGGGTGAATTTTGGCCCATTCCTCCTGACAGAGCTGGTGTAACTGAGTCAGGTTTGTAGGCTGTGGTGTCCCATGGTGTTTATACTTGCATACTATTGTTTGTACAGATGAATGTGGTACCTTCAGGCGTTTGAAAATAGGCCTTGAAATACATCCACAGCTACACCTTCAATTGACTCAAATTATGTGAATTAGCCTATCAGAAGCTTCTAAAGCCATGACATAATTTTTTGGCATTTTCCAAGCTGTTTAAAGGCACAGTCAACTTAGTGTATGTAAACTTCTGACCCACTGGAATTGTGATACAGTGAATTATAAGTGAAATAATCTGACTGTAAACAATTGTTGGAAAAATCACTTGTGTCATGCACAAAGTATTTGTCCTAACCGTCTTGCCAAAGCTCTAGTTTGTTAACAAGAAATTTGTGGAGTGGTTGAAAAACGAGTTTTAATGACTCCAACCAAAGTGTATGTAAACTTCCCAACATAAACTGTACATTACCTAATGATGGTAATAGTAATAGGGGTAGTGCAGGAAACAGACACCCAATCGGGGCCTCAGAGCTGGCTCCTAGGTACGTATACAATGTGTGATGTCACAGCAGATGTAGGATTACCCACCACAGTAAATACTGTGTGTGTGCACTCAGACAGGCAAATGTGGAGGTGCAAAATCAAGGAGCAATTTAGCTTGTTTCAATATACACACATATACAGAGTTATAGAATAAAATATGCTTGCTGTAACATAATGGATTGCTTTCCATACATATTCTCACACACCCCTTCTCTGGGAGATAGATAGCTGATAAGTGTGTTTTCAATCAATCATGTTTTTAATTTTATTTAATATTTATTTAACCGTCATGTCTGACGAAGCGTAATATTCTTCATCCAAACCTTTACCCTCTATTCCCCCGCTGGTCTCTACTCTACCCCACATACAGCCTCCTCTGGCTGGGTAGTGGTAGGGCCAGCTCAACCCTATGGGTCTTCCCTCTACCCCACATACAGCCTCCTCTGCCTGGGTAGTGGTAGGGCCAACTCAACCCTATGGGTCTTCCCTCTACCCCACATACAGCCTCCTCTGGGTGGGTAGTGGTAGGGCCAGCTCAACCCCACATACAGCCTCCTCTGGCTGGGTAGTGGTAGGGCCAGCTCAACCCTATGGGTCTCCCCTCTACCCCACATACAGCCTCCTCTGGCTGGGTAGTGGTAGGGCCAGCTCAACCCTATGGGTCTCCCCTCTACCCCACATACAGCCTCCTCTGGCTGGGTAGTGGTAGGGCCAGCTCAACCCCACATACAGCCTCCTCTGGCTGGGTAGTGGTAGGGCCAGCTCAACCCTATGGGTCTTCCCTCTACCCCACATACAGCCTCCTCTGGCTGGGTAGTGGTAGGGCCAGCTCAACCCTATGGGTCTTCCCTCCCACCCATAGAGACTCTGGGCTATAGTTAAAATATTACATAGATATAAGCAACATACTAATGTGTTTGTCTGTTCTGACCGCCGGGGGGGGGGGGGGGGATATTGCTACACCACTGTAACCTACTGTGAACTACCGCAAACAGTGCAACGAAGTAAACAATATATTAATATCAAGAAATAAGATGGTCTTGTCGAGGTCCTTGTTAAATAAATGTTTTAAAAAGTCGAACCTAATAACGCACAAACACATCAACTGTACGATCTCTAATAAAGTAGGTTACATGTGCAAGAGTAGGAGGGGGCGTGGTGGTATAGGGCATACTCAGCAAAAACTTGCCACTACATATATCGAAGTTCATCAAGCAAACACTATGCGAAATGCAATATTGCCTAGTAACCCAGGTGAAGTGAACAATAACTTTGTATAAAATGTTAAGAGATTCCTCATTCCCCACAGCACACCTCACCCTGATACTCAAGATTTCATTCCCAAATTCCTGACCGTGCTCTTGGATGCCGCGGCTAGTGAAAACACAGGCCCTATCCAAACATATTTGACCAAACAAATGTTTAACATAAACAACACCTACATGTATATAAAAGAGAATGTAAGCTGTTCTTAGCGAGCCTTCCTGTAATCCTGTCCAAAGTGATGCTTACTCATCAGCAGGGCCGAACCAGCGCCAGCACCGAACATCCATCCCACGCAGCGTGTTTCAGGGCTCCAAGCACTCCGGCAATCTCCAATATAAAATACACTGTGCACGTGAAATGATAGGAAACTCACCTAATCCTGTTGATGACACGTAGGCTGTTTCTTTGACTTCTTTTGGATAAACTATAGGTTTTATTTCTTGAATGTTTTCAAAAGCACACAAGCCTCCGTTGCTAGCTTGTCCTAGCCTGTTAACACTGCGTACGCTCTCAGTGGTGTGTGCATTGCCTGCTGGGACAGAGAGAATTTGCCAGATCGCGCAAGGCAAACGTTCCACCAACATAACCAACCAGGGACCACAGTAAGACAGGCCTACTCAAATATTTATTTAGAACATTATGAGAGAAAAGTACATGATTATAGTTATTTATAGTGGCTTATATCTCTTGATATATAACTTGATTTGCAATCACTCTGATATCCTAAAAACATTTATTTTAAGTAATCCTAGGCTACATATCGTTTATTCACATACGTGTGTGTGTTATACTGGTGCTTTATAAATCCACAAAGCAATGAACAGTAGATAGAGTCAAAGCGTTAAGAAACATCTTCTCTTCCGTTTTCAGACGAGCAACAAAGGTAGCCTTTAGGCTAGGCTACAAGGTATGGAGCCTTACATCAAAGTGGTCTGTCCTGTGTCCCACATAGGTTTAAGGAGTACAGTAAATGGTTGCAAACACATATTTTGCAGTTGTTATCCCGAGTGTAGCGAAATGCTTATGTTCCAGCTCCAGCTGTGCAGTAATACCTAACAATACATGCAAATCCCAAAATTAAGAAATATACAAAATATTAGAATGAGCAATGTCAGAGTGCAGAATATATATATATATGATGGTGTGCATAGACATAACGGCCAGTATATGAATAGAACTATTGTGTACAGCAGTAGTTACATTATATAGGATGAACCTTGACTAGAATACAGTATATACATATAAAGTGGGTAAAATAGGATGTAAACATAAAGTGACATCTGAATACAAAAAAAATGTAATCAGATTAGATACTTTTGAAAAACTAGATTACTTCTTGGATTACGTTTAAATTCTGAAAGGATGTTTGCTAAACAATACATTTTCTGTTTTTGTTTGTTTCACCTGAGTCAGAGACCACTATGATGACACACCAAATGTGTTCGATGGCTCCTTTTAATGCCTCTTTTGGGGAAAGTAATCCAAAAGTAACTGAAAGTAAATCAGATTCTTACCGAGTTTGGGCACAGGATGATGAAATAATCTGCTGCTGCTACCCAACGCCAAGGGATACTGAAGTTCCTGAAAAGGTTTGTCCAATAAATGTTCATTGGTATATTTTATTTCCAAAGATACATTACTCCTAACAATTTTGGACAGGTAACTAGTAACTGTAACCTACCCAACTCTGCCAATATGGTACAGGTAGCCTACGTGTGGTGCGCTTTCACTGTTTGGTTGCTGGTTCAGTTCCCAGACTGGACTGTACCCCATTGATTGCTGGGTCATGCTTGAATTGCGGTGGAATTTGCCTTTGCAACCATGAAAAACATTTTAAAATGACAAATAGTTACACATCATACATGTTGTTTATATTGAACTGTTTATCAATGATAAAACATAATGCAAGTCCTTTATACGGCATAACTTTGTATTTTTTTTAAGTACTTAGGGAAAGCAAATTGGCTTGTCCCAGTAGTGACGTGTAGAGTTGTAGTGACATGTTTTGGGTATTGAGAGATATTTATAATTGAATGCTAAAAAGTGAACAAAAGTATTTAATGTATTGTATTGATCAATAAAAACAAAAGCTATTCAAATACATATTTTCTACTAGTATAATGTGTGTCCTTGGGTTTGTTATTGGTGTTACTGCGTTGAAATATCAGTCATTACACAGATTTACAAGGACCTTCAGCATTCTCTCCAGGGACCAGCTTTTATCGGGGAGGAGTCTATTTTAAAGGAAATTATTAGCTAATGACAACCTTTTAGTATCCCATTCATTTGAGGATTCCATTGATAATTTGGTGTCTTCAATAAAAAGTGTCACGTGGTGTTACTCAATTTAAATAAAGGAAATAACATTGAGCAAAATAGTTAATATCACTTTAGTAAATTATTTTACTAAAGTGATAGAGATCCAATGCAGACATTTTTATATCAATATCAAATCATTTATTGGTAACAATGAAATACAGTTGTGATTGTTTTCAATTAAAATGAAATAAATGCTTCTTAGCAAAGAGCATTTTTTTTTTTAAACAGTTGAGTTGATGTTGGCGCCCCCCGGAAACTTAATTATCATGATAAAAAAGTCCCCATATTATCTGTCACTTTAAACTAGAGGTATATATTTTTTTGCTTTGGGGGCATTCCTCTGTCCAGTGTCTGTGTTCTTTTGCCCATCTTAATCTTAAATGTTTATTGGCCAGTCTGAGATATGGCTTTTTCTTTGCAACTCTGTCTAGAAGGCCAGCATCCGGGAGTCGCCTCTTCACTGTTGACATTGAGACTGGTGTTTTGCGGGTACTATTTAATGAAGCTGCCAGTTGAGGACTTGTGAGGCGTCTGTTTCTCAAACTAGACACTAATGTACTTGTCCTCTTGCTCAGTTGTGCACCGGGACCTCCCACTCTTTCTATTTTGATTAGAGCCAGTTTGCTCTCTTCTGTGAAGGGAGTAGTACACAGCGTTGTATGAGATCTTCAGTTTCTTGGCAATTTCTCACATGGAATAGCCTTCATTTCTCAGAACAAGAATAGACTGACGAGTTTCAGAAGAAAGTTATTTGTTTCTAGCCATTTTGAGCCTGTAATCGAACCCACAAAGGCTGATGCTCCAGATACTAAACTAGTCTAAAGGCCAGTTTTATTGCTTCTTTAATTAGAACAGTTTCCTAATTATCAATTAGCCTTTTAAAAATTATTATTGGTGAGAGAGAGGTCTCAAATATGACATTCATTTGCATACAGTATACACTATATATGAGTCACGGAAAAGTTTGTTCCCGTTTCAGTCTTGGGTCAAACAAACAGCCTAATGATTAGTTGACGATAGCGCCTACCACAATGCAGGAGATGGCTGCAGGATGAAGTCAGTGAGAAGCCAGTTCATACAGTTCACATGAATGTTCAAGTCAGAACAATTTTTATCCCCATAATGCAACACAGTTTTGAAAGGTGATGACCAACATGGTCACCGAAATGACAAAACTGATCCACTCAAACGCATCCACTATCCACATCTTTCTTGCTCTCACACACACCACACTGTTTAGGCACCTGTTAAGTGTTGGACTTCCTAACAGCCTGTAGATGGGGGTATTTAACAAGCATTCAACCAGTCTGCTCAGGTGTGAATAACCCTCAGAGGATGCATGGAATGGGTTTAGCTGACTCAAACTGAACAGTGATGTTACGAATCCCTTTTGGCCCGACAGTCTAGGGGGGATGTAATGAGACCCGTAACAACTCATACAAATTATAATAGTGACAAAGTAAAAGTGAGAACGAAATAACTACGACAACTGAAATCTACCGTCAAACTCAAGGTTTATTTATTTGTAAACACACGGTAATGGGGGGAGCAGGAAAAGGGGCTGAGCTGGACCCAAGGAAAGAAACAATAAGTATTCAAAAACACCCCTAAGCTAGACTAGCCTACTTTAACAACAGCTAACCAACCAAAAATACAGTGGGTGGTCCGCCCAGTTCTAACTAGTGTATTTAACAAAGTCTACATACGGGTAGTGTATGCCCATGGGCGACTTGTCTTGGTTTCCCCTTTTCCCACCAGCAATCAAACAAACACCATAACCAAAAACAATACCCACAGGTGATGACAAAGTGCTATGGAAGTGCTCAAACAAAAGAGAGGTTAATACACAAAGCGAGTGAAACAGAGATCTACAGATATGGCATTTACAGAGAGATTGAGCTCTAGAGCAAACAACTGACAGGGTTTTTAAACCAAGGGAAAGGAACTGTGATTGGGTAGGAAACAGGAGGTGTGTCTTCTGATTGGTGACTGATTGGGGAGTGATGATTTTCACCTGTGAGGGGAGAAGGAGAGAAAACACAGGATACATACACACACACACAGGATACCTGTATCCGTAACACTCCCACCCTTAAAAGAGCAACCCTAGGGATTGCGACCACAGTATTACAATAAATATTCACAAGATCAACAACAAAGTCAACCTTACAAAACATACAACAATCATTACACACGAGACAAAGCATCTGCCAACACATTATCTGAACCTGTACACAACTCTTGGGACAAGAACTGTTCTTTAAGGACTTTCATTGGTCCTCTCACTGTGACAAAACACTAGCTCAGCCAGGCTGAAACCTAGGGACTCCTGCACAGTTTCACAAGCAGCAAACAAAACTAGAGGAACTCCCTCATCCCAATCTTTCTCAGATTCCAAACAATATTTAAGTAGCATAGACTTCAGTGTCCGATGCCATCTTTCAAGCGCACCCTGAGACTCTGGGTGATAGGCGCTTGACACACGGTGCGTAATTGTTAAGGATTTAAACACCTGCTTGAAGAGCTTGGATAGGAAATTGGTAACTTGATCGCTTTGCACCACCTTAGGTAACCCGAATGTCGTGAAGAATTTTATTAAGGCTTTACTCACTACCGGGGCTGTAATCCTTCGCAGAGGAATGGCCTCGGGGTATCTTGTAGCCATACACATAATCGTTAACAAAAACTGGTTACCCGATTTTGTCTTCGGTAACAGTCGGACACAAATCAACCACCACATGCTCGAATGGTTCACCTCTGACAGGTATGGGACAAAGAGGAGCGGGAGGAATAACCTGATTTGGTTTTCCTGTTATCTGACATGTGTGGCATGTCCGACAGAACTGAGCCACATCTTGTTTTAAACCCGGCCAAAAGAAATGTTGAAGGATCCGATCACAAGTCTTTGTGATTCCTAAATGACCAGACCACTGGTGATCATGAGCAGGGGATAACACATTTTGTCGAAAGGCTGTAGGAATCACTATTTGGTAAACAGCATTCCAATCTCCACACGCGTCAACATGGGATTTCCATTTACGCATGAGGAGATTACCATCAATGAAGTAAGCCACGTTCTTCTTCTTCACATCTTCCAATGAGACAACACTAGAAAAACATTTATCAAGCTTGTTGTCAACCTTTTGGTTAGCAATCAGCTGCTCACGAGTGACTAGTAACTGTATTGCATCAGCAATAAGTTCAACGTTCTTTGATTCTTTCCTGGGCTATTTGTCAGAGGTGATCAGCTTCTCAGAGGTATCACACAATCCATCCTCTTGATCATCCTCTTTGAACAGAACAGTGTTCGACAAATCTATCACGTCACCCTCTTGTCGTGCCTGAGCACGAGTGACAGCACAAGCGGGGAACACATGTGGATAACTCTGTGCCAGCTCATGCGAGAGAGTGGTCACTTTTATCCAATACTTCCAATACGGGTACTACCTTTCCTCCGGCAATATCGTTACCCATTATAAAGGTCACACCTTTCACTGGCAACATAGGACGTACCCCCACTCTGAATATTCCACTGATTAACTCAGTGTACTTTCACAAAGTGCAATGGCACTGGGACAAAACCCATTTCAATACCCTGCACTAACACACTGGAAGCACAGTATGTATCGTCAGATAAGGGCAACACATCAGACAATATAAACGACTGCGCCGCACCAGTATCTCGAAGGATTTTAACCGGACGCTGAGACGCTCAAAAATGAATGGTTCATAACTGCAGTCGGGGACTGAGACTTTCAAACTACAGTGACCCTGAGGCACCTGTTTTGTTGCAGACCTCACAACCGTACGAATTAGACCAACACCTGTTGGCGGCTTGGCACAAAGAGGCATCCCTTGTTTGCGTTTTAGCAGGAAGCAATCATTAATCATATGTCCCACTTTATGAAAATAGAAACAGGGACGCTCATTCTTCTGGCGTGCTTGATATCCTACTGCTGGCCGACTAGGGCTAAAAGTAGGAAACTCTGTGGCTCTCTCAGTTTGAGCCGAAAACACTCTTGTGCGTCAACACAAACTCGTCTGCCAACACAGACGCTTCTGCCAGGGAGGATACTTTGTTCGTTTAGGTAAACTACAATGCGTTTGGGTAAGCAATTTTTAAACTCTTCCAACAAGATTAACTCCCGGAGAGAGTTGAAATCAGTTACCTTACTCGCAGCATGCCATTTATCAAACAGATTTCCCTTGTCTCTAGCAAATTCCTCATAAGTCTTACTAGAAGACTTTATGAGACCTAAATCTCTGTTGGTATGCCTCAGGCACAAGCTCATAGGCACAAAGAACAGTAGCTTTGACCACTTCCTAATTCAAACTGTCCTCCAGAGGTAGCGCTGACAAAACCTCTTGGGCTTTACCAGTTAATTTACACTGAAGTAATAGGCACCATACCTCTTCAGGCCATTTCAATGCTACGGCTATACGCTCAAATACACAAAAATAGGAGTCAACCTCCGACTCTGAACAAAGGTACTAAGGCAATCTGCCTACTAATGTCAAACGTGTTTGAGGACACAGCTGGTGAGGACGGCTCACTAACAGGCACAGTGGGAACGAAGGCTAGCCTTGCTGTCTCCTGTTCCATCTGGCACATTTTAAACGTCATCTGCCGTTGTTCTCGTTCTTTTTCTGCCTCAATTTTACACATCTCTTGGAACTGTGCTAAACGGACATCCCTCCTGGCATCACCCGTTGACAGTGGGGAGAGTGGATCGAAACGGGGCAATGTGGCTGGAGCTTTAGCCTCGCCCTCATTCTCAGACACCAATGGGCTTACAGGAGCAGCAACATCCCCTACAGGGGTAGTAGGCTCAGGCAGCGGTAACACAAGCACCTGCTCTTCCAACAATACATTTAACACTAGCTGTTTAACCTCCGCCTTAACTAAACTCTGCGGAATCGATATTGAATAATGGTCAGCCAAGGTAATTAAGTCAACTCTACGACATTTATCAAAAACCTCCCACGAAGGGTTATCCAAAAAGGATTTCAAATCAAAAGTAGTCATCTTACACTACTTCACAAGAGCCAACAAAAATAGCAAACACTAATGCTACTTCAGCTATGACGCTCAACACTGAACTATACCACTATCACAATCTACATGAGTGGTATGGGTGTCAGTTATGACAGATCCCGGATGAGCCCCCACTTATGTTACAAATCCCTTTTGGCCCGACAGTCTAGGGGGGGGGATGGCAATGAGACCCATAACATAACTCATACAAATTATAGTGACAAAGTAAAAGTGAGAACGAAATAACTACGACAACTGAAATCTACCGTCAAACTCAAGGTTTATTTATTTGTAAACACACGGTAATGGGGGGAGCAGGAAAAGGGGCTGAGCTGGACCCAAGGAAAGAAACAATAAGTATTCAAAAACACCCCTAAGCTAGACTAGCCTACTTTAACAACAGCTAACTAACTAACCAAAAATACAGTGGGTGGTTCGCCCAGTTCTAACTAGTGTATTTAACAAAGTCTAACTACAGGTAGTGTATGCCCATGGGCGACTTGTCTTGGTTTCCCCTTTTCCCACCAGCAATCAAACAAACACCATAACCAAAAACAATACTCACAGGTGATGACAAAGTGCTATGGAAGTGCTCAAACAAAAGAGAGGTTAATACACAAAGTGAGTGAAACAGCGAGATCTACAGCTATGGCATTTACAGAGAGATTGAGCTCTAGAGCAAACAACTAACAGGGTTTTTAAACCAAGGGAAAGGAACTGTGATTGGGTAGGAAACAGGAGGTGTGTCTTCTGATTGATTGGTGACTGATTGGGGAGGGATGATTTTCACCTGTGAGGGGAGAAGGAGAGAAAACACAGGATACATACACACACACACAGGATACCTGTATCCGTAACAAGTGAAATGCTTTACATAACTTTATTTCTATGTTTCATTGTTTATTATGAAATAACAGGTGGTATAGGATGAAAGACACACACACACAGTCTAGTTTTACTAACCTTGTGGGGACACACAATTTATTCCCATTCAAAATCCTATTTTCCCTAAACCCTAACTCTTAACCTAAACCTAACCCTTAACCCTAACAGTAACCTTAACACACTTAGAAATAGCCCTTTTCCTTGTGGAGACTGGCAAAATTTCCCCAAATGTGTGTTCATTTACTATTCCTTAAAGTAGTAAAAGACACAAGAGCTCCCGAGTGGTGCAGCGGTCTTTTGTACTGCATCTCATTGTAAATTGTAAGTAAGAATTTGTTCTTAACTGACTTGCCTAGTTAAATAATGGTAACAATTAAAAATAAGCTGGATTTCTGAGAAGATGCAAAGCATGTTAAGTAACACAGGTGTAGTGTAACCTATCATACATGTACTGGGTCAGGACTTGCTGTGTGTATAGTTTCCAGTAACTGTTAGTGCACTAATAACCAGTATGCTGAGGACTGACACATACTGTACGTGAAAAGAATACACCATTTTTTAAGCTGTCTTTTTTTTAACTACATGGCTATGTAACATGGTTCTATACTCTGAGTGTACAAAATATTAGCAACACCAGTTCTTTCCATGACATAGACTGACCAGGTGAATCCAGGTGAAAGCTATGATCCCTTATTGATGTCACCTGTTAAATCCACTTCAATCAGTATAAATGATGGAGAAAATAAAGATTATAGAATGATTTTTAAGCCTTGAGACAATTGAGACATGGATTGTGAACGTGTGCCATCTATAAACGTCGATATGTTTTGCCATATCAAGGCTGATCCAGGCCGGACCAAATCTGAACCAAACATAGACGTCTATGATTGGTCCGAACCGGACCAAATCTGAACCAAACATAGACGTCTACGATTGGTCCGAACCGGACCAAATCTGAACCAAACATAGACGTCAATGATTGGTCCGAACCAGACCAAAAATCAAAGTCCGTGGAAATCACTGTACCAAAAACATTTGTCCAAAAGACGTGGGCGTCGATCCGTGCTGACTGTGGTGTAGCCTACAGTGTTGACCCTCAGATGGAATTTGATTAATGGTAGGCCGTCCGTTTGTAAAACATGCAGTTGCATTGGCTTCATTAGTCCTGATTCCTGTGACTAATGCATTTGTCTATCAGCTACCCAACTTTATCAGGAGTCAAAAATTGACGGATGCAAACTTGAAATCACTGATAATGACAATTTAGCCCATGGGGTGAAATTCCTGGAAAGCAGTTGTGAGGAGCCTGATTGCCCATTCCATATTGTCCATTTTACTGGGGATACCTAGTCATTTTACTAGGGATACCTAGTCAGTTGTACAACTGAATGTTTTCGACTGAAATGTTTCTGAATCAGAGAGGTGCGAGTGGCTGCCTTAATCGACATCCACGTCAACGGCGCCCAGGGGACAGTGTGTTAACCACCTTGTTCAGAGGCAGAACGACAGATTTTTACATTGTCAAATCTGGTATGTTCTTTGTTAACATGTCAGGGCATTTTTTTACTTGATTGGGAACCATTTAGGTTAGGCTATTTGATGAGAGAAACCTGCATGTGTGTACAACTCATTACATTTTCATACACTTGATGTCCAGCCTGTAGGCTGCAGAAAACTCTTTCTACCAGTGGAGGCTGGTGGGAGGAGCTATAGGAGGACAGGCTCATTGTAATGGCTGGAATGATATTTACGTAACAGAGTCAAACATGTGGTTTCCATGTGTTTGATGCCGTTCCATTAATTCCATTCCAGCCATTACAATGAGCCCATCCTCCTCTGCTTTCTACCATAGGCTATATCTGCTTCGTGATTTCTGATAGATTATTTGTTGACAGAACATTAGTGGAGCACTGGGTCTCTCCAACAGCACCCTGGAGAGGATCACTGGGAATGGAAGAACACAATACTTTGCACCCCTACCTTTGACAAAGTGGGCACTGCTTATCACAGGGTGGCGCTCACTTAAAAAGACCGTAGGCCATTGGTTGAGAGAAATTATCATTGTTTTTGGGCAGAATTATGTGAGGTTTCTTGTGTTGTTGTAGGAGCGTCTTGGTCATCTTATCTCAGAAAATGCCGCCCTCTTCTAATCCTGCCTAATGGGCCATACAGCAACACTTAAAAGCTCTTACTAAACTTTGATACACAGGAAGTGTGACAGAGTAAACATGGACACTGAGCTTGCCCTCACCACCACCTCAGTCTCTGTGACAATCCACCTACACCAAACAACTGCTCACCACAAGTATAATTCCAAACATGTTTGAGTTTTGAACTGAGTGTACCTCTGATAACCACACTGAAACCAACATAGAGAAAATGTGTGTACAATTCCTGTTTATAAATGTGTCATAAGATAAAGGCCCCTATTAAAGAGGAATGCGGAAGAACCCTGGCCAGATAAAACCTGTTCTAGCAGAGTGAAACAGCTAACAGATCAGACCGGCACAAAGAAACAGGAACAAAACTATAATTTGCATACTGTAGCCTGCCAGACTAGGTTTTGTATTTACATACCGCTTTATTTACGAAAGCATTTAGTTGCCAAATTGGTTGAACCAGTATTTCTACTTGCACATCATCATCTGCATATCTATCACTCCAGTGTTAATTGCTAAATTGTAATTACTTCGCTCCTATTGGCCTATTTATTGCCTGACCTCCGTACGCCATTTGCACACACTGTATATAGATTTTTCTATTGTGTTATTGACTGTACTTTTGTTTATCCCATGTGTAACTCAGTGTTGTTGTTTTTTGTCACACTGCTTTGCTTTATCTTGGCCAGGTCGCAGTTGTAAATGAGAACTTGTTCTCAACTGGCCTAACTGGTTAAATGAAGGTGAAATAGATAAATAAATAAATAAATGTTTACATACATTGAGTGACAGCATATCTTTGTCTCTCACATTAATAGTTAGCTGTCTCATATTGTTCTGGTCTAGTTAACACCTGTTAATCTGTTTGTTGTGGCCTAGTTATAGCCTGCTAATCTGTTTGTTGTGGCCTAGTTATAGCCTGCTAATCTGTTTGTTGTGGCCTAGTTATAGCCTGGTTATCTGTTTGTTGTGGCCTAGTTATAGCCTGCTAATCTGTTTGTTGTGGCCTAGTTATAGCCTGCTAATCTGTTTGTTGTGGCCTAGTTATAGCCTGGTTATCTGTTTGTTGTGGCCTAGTTATAGCCTGCTAATCTGTTTGTTGTGGCCTAGTTATAGCCTGCTAATCTGTTTGTTGTGGCCTAGTTATAGCCTGGTTATCTGTTTGTTGTGGCCTAGTTATAGCCTGCTAATCTGTTTGTTGTGGCCTAGTTATAGCCTGGTTATCTGTTTGTTGTGGCCTAGTTATAGCCTGGTTATCTGTTTGTTGTGGCCTAGTTATAGCCTGGTTATGTTTGTTGTGGCGGTAGTTATAGCCTGGTTATCTGTTTGTTGTGGCCTAGTTATAGCTCGGTTACCTGTTTGCTTCTACCCCCAGGGTCCATAGCTTGTCCAGGTAGCATGTGGGCAGGTCGGTTCATCCTAGAGGCTGTTTAAACAATATGAGGCAGATTGGGTTTTCCAGATCAGATCAGATCAGGACAAGGCAGTGTCTTCTCGGATTGTAGCCTCTACATTACACCAATGGTTCTCAAACTTCTCCTTGAGGACCCCCAGCCGTTCCATGTATTTGAACTACTCCACAGCTAGCACACCTGATTCAACTGGTCAACTAATCAGCATGCCCTTGATTAGTGAATCAGGTGAGCAAATTCAGGTCTACAACAACATGATGAAATGTCTGGGGGTCCCAAAAGGAAGGTTTGGGAACCACTGCATTACATATCATAGACTTGTACACATTCTAAATAAGCCACTCATAGTATACACATAATACTTGTTATAGATGAATGACCTCTGACTAAATAAATAACGGTGGAGGAGCACAGGAGAGATGGGTAACAATAAGCATATACTGTAACAGACAAGTTTCATGTTTTATTGTCACGTCCACAAGTACAGTGAAATGCCTTTCTTGCCAGTTCTTTCCCAACAATGAAGCAATCAATATCAGTAGTATTATAACAAGTCTATACAAAAGTCAGGTAGAACAAAAACACACGAGAAATAGAAATAAGAAGAGAATGAGAAAGTAAGTAAGCTTTATACAGGGTCAGTTCCAGTACCATATTTACAATGTGCAGGGATACTGGAGTGGTAGGGTTAGGTATCTATAGAGGTAAGGTGACTAGGCATCAGGATATATGATTAACTAAGTAGTAGCAGCGTACAGTGTGATTGTATGTGAGTGTGTGTAGAGTCAGTATGAATGTGTGGGACGTGTTACATGTGTGAAGGAAAAAATGAGTTGTACGTGTGTTGGAGTGTCAGTGTGAGTGTGTGTGAGTGAGTGTGTAAAATGTGCATAGAGTGGGTGTGTGAGTGTGCATAGAGAAAATAAAGTTGAAGGGTCAATGGAGATTGTCAGTGTAGCCATTTTGTTAGCTATTTAGCAGTCATAGAAGCTGTTCAGGAACCTGTCAGACTTGTTTCTCCTGTACTTCTTGCCAAGGGGAAGCAGAATCTATGGCAGTCTATGGCTTGGGTGGCTGGAGTATTTAACAATTATCCGGACCTACCCTTCACCCCACCTGGTTTCGAGGTCCTGGATGGTAGGGAGCTCAGCCCCAGTGATGTACTGGGCTGTCCACACCAACCTCTATAGCGCCATGCGATCGAGGGACGGTGCAATTGCAATAATTGCAATAATTCCGCTCTCAATGTTGCAGCTGTACAACTTTTTGAAGATTGATGGGCCTATGCCGAATCTTTTCGACCTCCTGAGGGGGAAAAGATGCTGTCGCGCCTTCTTGTCGACTGTTTGCGGACCATTTTAAGTCCTTAGTGATTTGGACACCGAGCAACTTAAAGCTCTCGACCCGCTCCACTGCAGCCCCGTCGATGTGGATGGGGGAGTGCTCCCCCCCCCCCCCCTTTCCTGTAGTCCACGATCAGTTCCTTACTCAAACTGACGTTGAGGCGGAGGTTGCTGTTCAGGCACCACGTGCCAGGTCTCATCACCAGGCCTTGATGGTGTTGGAGTCATGCACGGCCATGCAGTCGTGGGTGAACAGGGAGTATAGGAGGGCACTAAGCGCACACCCCTGTGGGGCCTCCATTTTGAGGGTCAGTATGGCGGAGGTGATGTTGCCTACTCTCACCACCTGGGGTCAGCCCATCAGGAAGTCCAGGATCCAGTTGTAGAGGGAGGTGTTCAGTCCTAGGGTTCCAAGCTTGGAGGGGACTATGGTGTTGAACGCTGAGCTGTAGTCAATGGTTTAGTATGGCGCCGGAGGAGATGGCTGCCATTTTACAGGCTCCTAACCAATTGTGCTATTGTGTGATTTTTCGCGTTTTTAACTTATTTGGGAAATCATGTTTCTACCACCGTCTCTTTTGACCAAAAATAGCTTTTGGATATCAGAACAGCGACTACTTACCTCGTAATGGACAAGGAATTTTTCTTTAAGTCGGACGCAAAGGATTTAGTTCAGACACCGGACACGGCCCAAATCTCTGTCATTTGGTAGAGTATCTCATGATTGTCTGATTCGTGTGTATAGGTGGCAGAGAAGTCAGGCGCAGGAGAATTAAACTTAGTGAAATGGAGTTGTTTAATGACTGTAAACAAAACAGAACTCCAAACTAATAATAATAACAAAACAAAGTGGGTACGAGGACCCGTCGCGCACCTATACAAACAACACAAAACTGAACAACAAACAATCTCTGACAAAGACATGAGGGAAACAGAGGGTTAAATACACAACAGGTAATGA
The DNA here is from genome assembly GCF_013265735.2 of Oncorhynchus mykiss. Taxonomy (NCBI): domain Eukaryota; kingdom Metazoa; phylum Chordata; class Actinopteri; order Salmoniformes; family Salmonidae; genus Oncorhynchus; species Oncorhynchus mykiss. The sequence goes on along the minus strand of NC_048576.1, from coordinate 15,983,783 downwards.
ATGAATGGGATTGAAACCAGGTGTGTAGGAAGACAAGACAAAACGAATGAAAAATGGATCAATGATGGCTAGAAGACCGGTGACGTCAACCACCAAGCACTGCCCGAACAAGGAGAGGCTTCGACTTCGGCAGAAGTCGTGACAATGATAGGCTGTACAGTCGTGGCCAAAAGTTTTGAGAATGACACAAAAATTAATTTCCACAAAGTTTGCTGCTTCAGTGTCTTTACATATTTTTGTCAGATGTTACTTTGGAATACTGAAGTATAATTACAAGGATTTCATAAGTGTCAAAGGCTTTTATTGACAATTACATGAAGTTGATGCAAAGAGTCAATATTTGCATTGTTGACCCTTCTTTATCAAGGCCTCTGCAATGCTCCCTGGCATGCTGTCAATGTAATGGGTGCGTGTTGGTGGCAGGGAAGTCAGGCGTAGGAGAACGAACTTGGTATAAACGGAGTCGTTTAATAATTGATCATAAAACTCCAAAACCAAAATATACCAAAAATAATAAAAGTGGGTACAAAACCCATCGCACACTGACACATGACTCGCACAGTACATAAATCAAACAATCTCCGACAAGGACATGCGGGGAATGTTACGGTTTTCTTCTGGTGAAAGAGAGGACCAAAATGCAGCGTGGTTATCTTAATGAAAGATGAAAAATGAACAATATACAGTGCCTTGCGAAAGTATTCGGCCCCCTTGAACTTTGCGACCTTTTGCCACATTTCAGGCTTCAAACATAAAGATATAAAACTGTATTTTTTTGTGAAGAATCAACAACAAGTGGGACACAATCATGAAGTGGAACGACATTTATTGGATATTTCAAACTTTTTTAACAAATCAAAAACTGAAAAATTGGGCGTGCAAAATTATTCAGCCCCTTTACTTTCAGTGCAGCAAACTCTCTCCAGAAGTTCAGTGAGGATCTCTGAATGATCCAATGTTGACCTAAATGACTAATGATGATAAATACAATCCACCTGTGTGTAATCAAGTCTCCGTATAAATGCACCTGCACTGTGATAGTCTCAGAGGTCCGTTAAAAGCGCAGAGAGCATCATGAAGAACAAGGAACACACCAGGCAGGTCCGAGATACTGTTGTGAAGAAGTTTAAAGCCGGATTTGGATACAAAAAGATTTCCCAAGCTTTAAACATCCCAAGGAGCACTGTGCAAGCGATAATATTGAAATGGAAGGAGTATCAGACCACTGCAAATCTACCAAGACCTGGCCGACCCTCTAAACTTTCAGCTCATACAAGGAGAAGACTGATCAGAGATGCAGCCAAGAGGCCCATGATCACTCTGGATGAACTGCAGAGATCTACAGCTGAGGTGGGAGACTCTGTCCATAGGACAACAATCAGTCGTATATTGCACAAATCTGGCCTTTATGGAAGAGTGGCAAGAAGAAAGCCATTTCTTAAAGATATACATAAAAAGTGTTGTTTAAAGTTTGGCACAAGCCACCTAGGAGACACACCAAACATGTGGAAGAATGTGCTCTGGTCAGATGAAACCAAAATTGAACTTTTTGGCAACAATGCAAAACGTTATGTTTGGCGTAAAAGCAACACAGCTGAACACACCATCCCCACTGTCAAACATGGTGGTGGCAGCATCATGGTTTGGGCCTGCTTTTCTTCAGCAGGGACAGGGAAGATGGTTAAAATTGATGGGAAGATGGATGGAGCCAAATACAGCACCATTCTGGAAGAAAACCTGATGCAGTCTGCAAAAGACCTGAGACTGGGACGGAGATTTGTCTTCCAACAAGACAATGATCCAAAACATAAAGCAAAATCTACAATGGAATGGTTCAAAAATAAACATATCCAGGTTTTAGAATGGCCAAGTCAAAGTCCAGACCTGAATCCAATCGAGAATCTGTAGAAAGAACTGAAAACTGCTGTTCACAAATGCTCTCCATCCAACCTCACTGAGCTCGAGCTGTTTTGCAAGGAGGAATGGGAAAAAATGTCAGTCTCTCGATGTGCAAAACTGATAGAGACATACCCCAAGCGACTTACAGCTGTAATCGCAGCAAAAGGTGGCGCTACAAAGTATTAACTTAAGGGGGCTGAATAATTTCGCACGCCCAATTTTTCAGTTTTTGATTTGTTAAAAAAGTTTGAAATATCCAATAAATGTCGTTCCACTTCATGATTGTGTCCCACTTGTTGTTGATTCTTCACAAAAAAATACAATTTTATATCTTTATGTTTGAAGCCTGAAATGTGGCAAAAGGTCGCAAAGTTCAAGGGGGCCGAATACTTTCGCAAGGCACTGTACAAAACATGAAACGTGAAAAACCGAAACAGCCCTATCTGGTGCAACAAACACAGAGACAGGAACAATCACCCACTAAATACGTGCCTTAGCGTCCTTAGATTGGCGACCCTCTCCACCGACCTTGGCCTAAGAACCCTAACAGAGGGCCCCACTGGACTGAGTGGCAGCTCCGGACTGAGGGTCAGCTCGGGACTGAGGTAGCTCAGGACTGAGGGGTAGCTCAAGGCTGAGAGAAGCTCTGGACTGAGAGGAAGCTCAGGCAGGTTGATGGCTCTGGCAGATCCTGCTGAATGGCTGATCCTGGCTGAATGGCGGATCCTGGCTGACTGGCGGCTCTGGCTGATCCTGGCTGACTGGCGGCTCTGGCGGATCCTGGCTTACTGGCGGCTCTGGCTGATCCTCGCTTACTGGCGGCTCTGGCTGAACCCTGCTGACTAACGGCTCTGGCTGCTCCATGCTGACTGGCGGCTCTGGCTGCTCCATGCTGACTGGGCCGAGGACACGCACCTCAGGGCGAGTGCGGTGAGCTGCCACCGGAGGGCTGATGCGTGGAGGTGGTACCGGATAGACCGGACCGTGCAGGCGCACTGGAGCTCTTGAGCACCGAGCCTGCCCAACCTTACCTGGTTGAATGCTCCCGGTCGCACTGCCAGTACGGCGAGGTGGAATAGCCCGCACTGGGCTAAGCAGGTGAACCGGGGACACCGTGAGCAAGGCTGGTGCCATGTAAGCCAGCCCAAGGAGACGCACTGGAGACCAGATGCGTAGAGCCGGCTTCATGGCACTTGGCTCGATGCCCACTCTAGCCCAGCCGATACGCGGAGTTGGTATGTACCGCACCGGGCTATGCACCCGCACTGGGGACACTGTGCGCTCCACAGCATAACAGGGTGCCTGCCCGGTCTCTCTAGCCCCCCGGTAAGCACAGGAAGTTGGCGCAGGTCTCCTACCTGGCTTCGCTATGCTCCCTGTGTGCCACCCCCCAATACATTTTTGGGGCTGACTCTCGGGCTTCCATCCACGCCGCCGTGCTGCCTCCTCATACCAGCGCCTCTCCGCCTTCTCCGCCTCCAGCTCTTCTTTGGGGTGGCGATATTCTCCTGGCTGTGCCCAGGGTCCTTTTCCCTCCAAGATTTCCTCCCAAGTCCAGAAATCTTGATTTCGCTGCTCCTGCCTGTCACCACGCCGCTTGGTCCTGTTGTGGTGGGTGATTCTGTTACGGTTTTCTTCTGGTGAAAGAGAGGAGAACCAAAATGCAGCGTGGTTATCTTTATACATCTTTAATGAAAAATGAACAATATACAAAACATGAAACGTGAAAAACCGAAACAGCCCTATCTGGTGCAACAAACACAGAGACATGAACAATCACCCACGAAATACTCAAAGAATATGGTTGCCTAAATATGGTTCCCAATCAGAGACAACGATAAACACCTGCCTCTGATTGAGAACCACTCCAAGCAACCATAGACTTACCTAGAATACTTCACTAAACACAATCCCATAACCTACAAAAAAACCCTAGACAAAACACACCACATAAATAACCCATGTCACACCCTGGCCTGACCAAAATAATCAAGAACACACAAAATACTAGGGCGTGACAGGGAAACAGAGGGTTAAATACACAACATGTAATGATGGGATTGGAACCAGGTGTGAAAGAAGACAAGACAAAACCAATGAAAAATGGATCAGTGATGGCTAGAAGGTCGGTGACGTCAACTGCCGAACACCGCCTGAACAAGGAGAGGGACCAACTTTGGCGGAAGTCGTGACAGTCAATTAATTTCTGGGCCACATCCTGACTGATGGCAGCCCATTCTTGCATAATCAATGCTTGGAGTTTGTCAGAATTTGTGGGTTTTTGTTTGTCCACCCGCCTCTTGAGGATTGACCACAAATTCTCAATGGGATTAAGGTCTGGGGAGTTTCCTGGCCATGGACCCAAAATATTGAGCCACTTAAATATCACTTTTTCCTTATGGCAAGGTGCTCCATCGTGCTGGAAAAGGCATTGTTCGTCACCAAACTGTTCCTGGAATGTGTTGGTACCCCTATTTATTCATGGCTGTGTTCTTAGGCAAAATTGTGAGTGAGCCCACTCCCTTGGCTGAGAAGCAACCCCACACATGAATGGTCTCGGGATGCTTTACTGTTGGCATGACACAGGACTGATGGTAGCGCTCACCTTGTCTTCCCCGGACAAGCTTTTTTTCCAGAGGCCCCAAACAATCGGAAAGGGGATTCATCAGAGAAAATGACCTCAGCAGTCCAATCCCTGTACCTTTTGTAGAATATCAGTCTGTTCCTGATGTTTTTCCTGGAGAGAAGTGGCTTCTTTGCTGCCCTTCTTGACACCAGGCCATCCTCAAAAAGTCTTTGCCTCACTGTGCGTGCAGATGCACTCACACCTGCCTGCTGCCATTCCTGAGCAAGCGCTGTACTGGTGGTGCTCTGATCCCGCAGCTGAATCAATTTTAGGAGATGGTCCTGGAGCTTGCTGGACTTTCTTGGGCACCCTGAAGCATTCTTCACAACAATTGAACCGCTCTCCTTGAAGTTCTTGATGATCCGATAAATGGTTAATTTAAGTACAATCTTACTGGCAGCAATATCCTTGCCTGTGAAGCCCTTTTTGTGCAGAGCAATGATGGTGGCACGTGTTTCCTTGCAGGTAACCATGGTTTACAGAGGAAGAACAATGATTCCAAGCACCACACTCCTTTTTGAAGCTTTCAGTCTGTTATTTGAACTCAATCAACATGACAGAGTGATCTCCAGCCTTGTCCTTGTCAACACTCACACCTGTGTTAAAGAGTTACCATCTCCCGAATTAAACTAAAGGTTCATAAAACAGTCAACGTATTAATCATAACCTCGTATCAAATCATTTTGAACAGTCGTAACCTCCTGCATCTGCAAAAACTCCAGCCTTACTTAGTACTACGCAGATTGGGTTAATTATCTATTTACTAGTTAACTAAATGATAACACAGGATAAACATGCACACATACTACACTAGAAACAGGTCCCTTGTGGACTAACACAATATTGCGGCTTGTTGCAAAATTGATGAGGAGGGAGAGAGAGAAAGGTACAGAGACATAAATACTTTGGTACATTTAGAAACTACTCTCATAGTAATCATATATTTTGCACATTAACCGCCACCTGTTTGGAGTAAGAAATTATGAATGTATATACATGTAAATGTCTTGGTTCGTTGCGTAGTCCTGAACAGAACTACAGAGTTGATTTCCCTTCCATTCGCTCCTGAAACTGCCTCTTTGAAGATAGGTTAGTCATCCCATTGGGTGATAAGAGTAGCATACTACAGTGATTTAAGAAGAGTAGTAGAATGGTCCCAATTTACTTAAGACAGCTAATCAGCCGAACCAGTGATTGTCCGGGAGGTGAGCTTCTCGCCTCTACCTTATGTTGATATTCAGAGTTCAAACCACTTTGGACATGAGCTGCAGCTACACACATCTCTGGTCTAATATGTTCATTCTTAGCCCCTCATTTTATACATTTCTTCAAAAGGGGTGGTTCGTCAAGCTGACACGCTCTCTGACCTCACTCAAGGGGGCAGTGACTACTCACTTGCACAAAATTATAGAACAATTTCCTCTTATAGTTTCTAAGATCACATATCCTCTCCATTAATATAACCCCCCCCCCAGAAGGAGTCTGGCCGAAGTGATCCACTGCAAAGCTGATCCAACCCATCTGGATCTTCATGGGACAGTCATGACAGTATTGAGCGAGTCACTGGTACTTCCTGCTTTAGTTTTTGCTTGTAAGCAGGGATCAGCAGGATAGAGTTATGGTCAGATTTGCCAGATGGAGGGTGAGGGAGAGCTTTGTACGTGTCTCTGTGTGTGGAGGAAAGGTGGTTAGAGTTTTTTCCCTCTGGTTGCACATGTAACATGCTGGTAGAAATGAGGTAAAATGGATTTAAAGTCCCTGGCCACTACATTGAGCATTTTCTTGTTTGCTTATGGCCTTATACAGCTAATTGAATGCCGTCTTAGTGCCAGCATCGGTTTGTGATAGTAAATAGACAGCTACGAAAAATATAGATGAAAACTCCTCTTGCAGCTTCCCCCCCCCTACTTTGTTCAATTTCCGCCTGCAATTTCCGCCTGCAAAGTTTCAGAATGATAACTTCCAAAATGAGTGTGCTACATGACATTTATCATGAAGTCACCCAGGTGTCCCACACAAGTAGCCCAAATGTACCCAAGTGGCCAAATTGGTGAAGGTATACATTTTGAAACAAATAACTATATACAAAATACCAAAATGGTATTCTAACACACCCCCCCCCCCCCCCCAAAAAAAAATGGAGAAAAAAAAAATGTGAAAAAAAATAAGGGATTTTTTTTTATTATTGATTTAAAAATATATAAAAAAAATATATATATATACATTTACAAAATAACATGGGTAACTATTTACACACTTTCAATATTTGGAAGACCCTCAGTCAAATCAATATCAAATCAAATCTATTTATATAGCCCCAGCCTAAAACCCCAAACAGCAAGCAATGCAGGTGTAGAAGCACGGTGGCTAGGAAATACTCCCTAGAAAGGCAACCAGGCTATGAGGGGTGGCCAGTCCTCTTCTGGCTGTGCCGGGTGGAGATCACAGTGGTTGTAGAGGGTGTAACAGGACAGCACCTCAAGAGTAAAAATGAACAGTTTAGGGTTCCATAGCCGCAGGCAGAACAGTTGAAACTGGAACAGCGGCAAGGCCAGGTGGACTGGGGACAGCAAGGAGTCATCATGCCAGGTAGTGCTGACGCATGGTCCTAGTGCTCAGGTCCTCCGAGAGAGAGAAAGAGAGAATTAGAGAGAGCATACTTAAATTCACACAGGACACCGGCTAAGACTCCCATTCGGAGTCAGTGTCACTGTGAAAGAAAATGTTCAGTTAGAATAGTTTCACATATGAGCCCTGTATCAACAGGTATAATAAACAGATATATATAGAGAGTTGAAGGTTGAATATATTAGGTTGAATATATCATTATATTATTATTACCTGCTAGATCTACTGTCTCTTTTATGTTATGACATTTCAGCTAGATCTACTGTCTCTATTATATTATGACAGACCAGCTAGATCTACTGTCTTTATTATATTACAACAGACCAGCTGTATCTACTGTCTCCATTTCACTTTGGCCATTGATGCGGTCCTGCCCTCTCCTCAACAGCCTCAAATAGGCTATTTCATGTGGGTTGGGGTGGGGCGGCAGACACACGCATCTCACATTTCATGAAAATGTTTATATATTGCTTCTAAATTTTAAAAAAATCACAAATGATATTTTATATTATTAATTTCAAACAAGGGCACTAGCATGATAAGAACTTACCAGTCCAAAACGAGTCCTCTCCCGTTCAAAAAATATTCCTCCACAATCGCTAAATGAAGCGTCCTACAACAATCTCTGTCTCACCATCCCAATCAATTTATTCTAAAATTGTGTGTACATCTGTATATCTAGACTTAGATTTAGCTTTCCCTGACTTAGTCACCATAATGATTGATATACAAACAGCTGAATCTGCGCATTCACCAAACAATGTGTGCGTTATATGTAGCTCCTTCCGGTATGAAACTTCAATAGCGAATGACTCACTTTACGCTGAAGCTTACTACATGGGTTGGTCTTGCAACACATAAACATGGCGTATTGCCGTTTATCTCAGCTCATTGGCTATCTACCCAGGTAGATTTCAAGACGATCAGTGGTCATTGGGTTAAAAGACAGTCAATCAATGAAACAGCGGGCAAATCATTGGTGCACAATGATGTCATGACTTGTTGTCTTCAAATCGGTTTCTTTCAGTCAATACGTCCCGCGAAATGGCCCATCAGGTCTGATTGTGTTACAAACAAACCAGTTGATTGCAGTGAAACCAGACATGACTGGAAAAGTCACGTTCTGTGTGGGTTATTTACCTGGAATGTGTCGCAGAAAATGGAATGAGACGGAATTCACGACACAAGCGGTTCACAAAATGTTTTGTGTTAGGCTATAAAAACAGATTTTATCAAACAAAAGATCATTCATTGTGTAACAATGAGCATTGGAATTGCAAACAAATGAAAATTATCAAAGGTTTAACGATGTATTTTAATGCAGTTTGTGATAATGTTACGCCTGTGCTGGTTAAAATTGTTTGTTTTTATGGGGCTCTATGCTCAGATAATCGCATCGTATTCTTTCGCAGTAAATCCTTTTTTAAATCTGACAACGGAGTTGGATTATCAAGATTCTAGGCTTTCGATACATGTGAGACACTTGTATTTTCATGAATGTTTAATATGACTGTTTATGTAGTGATCACCGTATGTTGTCGAATTTAATCCCGCTAACGGGTTCGGTGCGCAGTGAGGTTAAACAACCGTTCCCGTGGTGCCCCAAATTCCTAATGAGTTATTTGCTACATGATTAATATCAATCGGGTAACTATTAAACATACTGTAGTTAATTGATTGGATAAATAACAGTCATCAGATTATTGAAAAGTAAAGTCAGGACAATACGGAAGTGGTCCAATGACGCAGATGCACAGCTACAGGACTGTTTTGCTAGCAAAGACCGGGATATGTTCCGGGATTCTTCCGATGGCATTGAGGAGTACACCACATCAGTCACTGGCTTCATCAATAAGTGCATCGATGAAATCCTCCCCACAGTGACTGTACGTACATAGCCCAACCAGAAGCCATGGATTACAGGCAACATCCGCACTGAGCTAAAGGGTAGAGCTGCCGCTTTCATGTAGGGGAATTCTAACCCGGCCGCTTATAAAAAATCCCGTTATGTCATCAGACGAACCATCAAACAGGCAAAGAATCAATACAGGACTCAGATTGAATCTTACTACACCGGCTCCGATGCACATCGGATGTGGCAGGGCTTGCAAACTCTTACGGACAACTAAGGGAAGCACAGCCGCGAGCTGCCCAGTGATATGAGCCTATCAGATGAGACTAAACACCTTGCTCTGCAACTGATCCTGGACATCCTGACAGGCCGCCCCCAGGTGGTAAGGGTAGGTAACAACGCACATTCCATGCTGATCCTCAACATGGGGGCCCCTCAGGGGTGCGTGATCAGTCCACTCCTGTACTCCCTGTTCATGCATGTCTGCACGGCCAAGCACGACTCGAACACCATCATTAAGTTTGCCAACGACCCAACAGTAGGCCTGATCACTGACAACGATGAGAGCCTATAGGGAGGTCAGAGACATGGCAGTGTGGTGCCAGGATAACAACCTCTCCCTCAATGTGATCAAGACAAAGGAGATGATCGTGGACTACAGGAAAGGGAGGGCTGAGCACGCCCCCATTCTCATAGACAGGGCTGTAGTGGAGCAAGTTGAGAGCTTCAAGTTCCTTGGTGTCCACATCACAAGCTAACTTTTTATTTTTTATTTAACCTTTAATTAACTAGGCAAGCCAGTTGAGAACAAATTCTTATTTACAATAACGACCTACCCCTGCCAAACCTGGACAATGCTGGGTCAATTGTGCGCCGCCCTATGGGACTCCCAATCACAGCCGGATCTGATGCAGCCTGGATTCGAACCAGGGAATGCAGTGACACCTCTTGCACTGAGATGAAGTGCCTTAGACCGCTGCCCCACTCGGGAGGCCAAAACACACCAAGACAGTTTAGAAGAGGGCACGACAATGCCTATTTCGCATCAGGAGACTGAAAAGATTTGTCAAGTGTCATCAGATCCTCAAAAACATCTACAGCTACACCATCGAGAGCATCCTGACAAGTTGCATCACCGCCTGGTATGGCAACTGCTCAGTCTCCAACTGCAAGGCACTACAGAGGGTAGTGAGTATGGCCCAGTACATCACTGGGGCCAAGCTTCCAGCCATCCAGGACCTCAAAACCAGGCGGTGTCAGAGGAAGGCCTTAAAAACCGGAGCACCAAGTCTAGTTCCAAAAGGCTTCTACATCCCATAGCCATAAGACTCCTGAACAGCTAATCAAATGGCTACCCAGACTATTTGCACTATCTGCTTTATATATGCATAGTCACTTTACCTCTACTACATGTACATATTACCTCAATTACCTCAAGGTGGGTGAGGGCACCGTGGAGTGCAACTGAGAATTAATCGTCTATGGATCTGTTGGGACGGTATGCAAATTGGAGTAGGTCTAGGGTGTCTGGGATGATGGAGTTGATGTGTGCCATTACCAGCCTTTCAAAGCACTTCATTATTACAGATGTGAGTGGTACGGGGCGGTAGTCATTGTGGCATGAAGCCTTAGAGTTCTTGGGAACAGGAATGATGGTGGTCAGCTTGAGACTTGTAGCGATTACAGACTGGGACAAGGAGAGGTTGAAAATTACGGTGAATATGCCTGACAGGTGTTCTGCGCATGCTCTGAGAAGGCATCCTGTAGAACCTGTCATGGCATATTTCTGCTTTAACAAATGAGGAGAGAGTTACAAACTTCACACACCAGTCAGAGTTATACTTAAACTACACATTTTTTTAATAAGAGCTTTGCAATAGCCTTTTTGACTTTCAATGATGCACTATCTCTAATGAACCATTGAAAAGTACCACCAGAAAAGTACAAAGATCTTTTATAGCCAAGATACACCCCTCTCAACTTACACTGACGAACCACAGATCTTAGGAACAGTTCACAAAGGTTAAGATTTGTATGAAAGATATCTATAAAACATAGCAGACAGTTACTGCTGTGTCAACAGTTCTCATTGTAAAGACCAGTGGCTGGCCCCCTCACTCCAAAAGGGAACCGTCTCTCCCTGATACGGCATAGAACAGAACCATTAGCTTATGTTATCTGGAATGATCTTTAGGCTTTATTACCCAAAGACATCATAAATCTCCTCTGTCAGTGTTATCTCATAGAGGCTCACCCTCAGTGGAACACACACACAATACTCTATTCTGTCGACTGTAACAACTATTATAATGTAATACAAGCATTAAACGTAATCTTGCAATTTTCCATGACATCTCCCCCATTTTGAGAATATTCTCAACTTAAAATAAAATGACAAGATTTAAGAGAACATCCATTTACATAGAAAATACATACATTCTATATAAACCAAAAATCACAAAACAATAACTCATTGCATGGGGTTCCTGCACATGACCAGCTTCATTCCAAGAAACTTACCGCTGTCTCTTATTTCAATCCTCAACATATTTTCTAAGCACTCTAGCAATTTGTCTGGGAAGGTTAGGATCCACAGTCACCTGCACGAACCCACAAAGAAAAGAAATACATACAGTTTATGAGATTCAAAGCTATATTTTCCATAGACAGTGAAAAGCACATGTTTAATGCATAATGTAGTGCATGCAACAATGGAGTTTAATAAAATAATCTTTAGTTATCTATCACACTCCAAGCATAGTATGTTGGAAATGACTATATCCACTCCAGGAACTAAAATTAGCATATCCTGTTGTACAAATCCAGGTAATGACTCCTAGTTAAAATAAAATGTATCCACTTGGTGCCTAATGAACATGACCCAAGATAAGCATCAGGGCAATTCCTATACATAAAATAGATTAGGATCAATTTCACTCTCCAAATCAGAGTTCACCCTCTCCATTCACCATGGCATGCTTATAATAGCTTCAACATCTTCAGTTCATAACAACAATCCTTCAGTTTTAAAAATCATTCCTTTTCCAAATAAAATCATAATTAGAATCCAGTTAATTATCCAACCTAAATTTAGAATGACATTGCTCAGTGATTAAAATTGGTCTTATCACTCAAAGTAAAAAACTAAATTTAACACACATCGACATTGGCAGAACGTACATTTATATTAACATCCACCATAATTATTCCATAATTCTACTATTAACTTTTTTATCACGATTATAATACAGATCAGTATCTCAATGCATTTCCCATTTCCTTTTGTCATATTGCCAGACAATGTTTGAAGTTATAGGTTGTGAGAGATTAAGATTTAAATATGAATTTGTTTAAAAATTAAGCGGAGCTTTAACAAAACACGTTCCATAGCACTCTCTCTAGCGCCCCCCTCCCAGAAATTGATCTTGACTCAGAAAAGGTTGGTGACCTAGAGTTTTCACTGTTAACACTATCAACCTTTCCCTTTACTGTGGCAATTCCAAGCTAGACTCTTTAAATTCAGGAGACATCTGTTCAACATTAGATGGCAGTACAACATCTACCGGATCTCAGGGAAAACCTGACATGATTGCCTGATCCATATAGACTTCAGTGAGAACTTCACTTGCAAGTACGCTTCAGAGATCGAGTCAGTTCACTTTTGGGAGTCACACAAGCAAGTGACGCTCCACACTGGTGTCCTCTATGTTGCAGAGGAGCCTCCCATCTCCTTCTGCACCATCTCACCCAGCAGAAGGCAGGATCCAGCAGCCATATGGGCTCACCTGGACCCCATCCTGGACATAATAAAACTCCAGTACCCTGCCGTGCAACACCTTCATTTCTTCAGTGATGGCCCTGCCACACAATATAAACAGAAGGGCAACTTTTACATAGTTTGCATAGAACCTTACAAGAACAGCTTCCAGGGGATTACGTGGAACTCTTTTGAGGCCAGTCACAGAAAAGGTCCTCCGGATGGAGTGGGGGGTTCATTAGAGGTCAGCCAACCTCTTGGTCCGCCACGGGAGAGACATAAGAGATGTAATGTCTGTCTACCAGGAGTTGAGGGACTCTGGCACTCAAATACATTTGCCTTATGTCAGCGAGGAAGAGGTGGAACGAAAGGCACAGAAGATGTCTGAGGTATCTCTGGTTACCATAAAAGGAACCATGCGAATTCACCAGGATGTAAGTACCATACCTGGCGGAAAATATAGAGACATAAGTTGTCTCTGCCAAGCAGCGCAAGGCGTGTGAGAATGCCCATGTTGTGGACTCCAAGAAGTCACCCTCCCGACAATGCTGACTAATGGCCGTGATCTCTCACCTCTACATCAACTAATGTCATCGACCTGGATACCTCAGCTCCACTTTGTCCAGATGTCATCGAGTCTCACCACAGTGGACAGTGGTGTATCGTGAACTACGACGAACAACCCTGGCATTATACTGGAGGTTGAAGAACATCATGTCATGGTAAAGTGTCTGCACAGGAATGGTGTCAACAAGTTCTACCGGCCAAGCCCAAGAGATGATGTCAATGTTCAATGTTAGTGTTTCTGATGTTCTAGTGGACATGTTTTATATGTTTGTGTGACAATATTGTGTTATGAAAGACACATTTTAGGCTTCATCTTTTGGTCACTAGGCTTCATCTTTTGGTCTTAATCTTTGACCAATAACCCTCATTTTATTGTTCATAATAAATCAACCCATCTTATGAAATCTAATAAATTAATAACATTTATTTGAAATAATCTTATGTTTGTCATTGGTGTTACATTGTGTCACTGGTATTACTGTATGGCATGTTGGTGTTCTACCATCAGAGTTGCCCAATTTGATTGAATATGGTTTTTGTATCTACATAACTGTTGCTACATTCATTAGTAAACAGTTTAAGGATACAATCATTCCATTTTGATGACTCAACCTCAATTATTTCTGTTACAAAAAAAACTAGAGTAAATGGAAATATGTCAGACAATAGAATTTTACAGATGCATGTTTAAAGGCAATTACTACCAATCCAAACCATTTTTTTGTATTACCATAAACCCTTTCTGTTTTTGATTATATATGTAAATTAAAGACTGAAATTACATTCTAGAAAGCCTGAATTGTCATCTAAAATATAGGTAACACCAGTGACAAAAGGCAGCACAAGCATTTTTTTTAAATGTAATGTAGTAAAAATATTGTAATGTAATAATAAAAATGTGTTAAGCTGTCATTTATGTTGATTTATAATGTTAAGGGGTTAACTATTATCAGACTAAGTTTTGATTTAAAAAAAAGAATAACAATTTGTAAAAGTTGTCTGTTCAAAAAGCCACCATTTTCATAGAATGACGCACTTGCAACACCATCGCCCTTCCACACATCATTCTTCATTTTACTCCATCCATCTTCACACACTTGCAACACCATCGCCCTTCCACACATCATTCTTCATTTTACTCCATCCATCTTCACACACTTGCAACACCATCGCCCTTCCACACATCATTCTTCATTTTACTCCATCCATCTTCACACACTTGAAACATGGCCAAATCCTTTACAGTTGTTAACTGCAATGGTTTGGGAACAACAGCTCTTACAGCTCTTACAGCTTCAGGTAGATCTTTATCAATAAACAACAGAACTTACAGAACCTATTGTGTGGATTATTTTGAGATCCACTGCAATCTTCCTCTGTTCTTCAGAAACACAATTAATCAGAATACGACCATTCCTGTTGCTCTGATAAATTCCACTTTTCCCATCTTCAACACCTCAAACTGGTCTCCCAGATATGCATCCTTAAATCAACAAACGCATCCCAACAAGAACAAATTATCCCAAGACCTCTCCTCCAATTTGAGATCATTTCCTTTTTGTTCCATTCTTTGACACTACTGTTGTCATCAACACCAACTTTGCTCAACGCGCTGCTCCATTCAACCCCGGCATCCACTTCCGTCATCTTGCCAGACTGCGACAGCCCATCACAGTAGCCAGGAGTGGGAGATGTAGCATGCTACAGATGACCCCTTTATGACAGTCACAAGCGTGCATCTGGCACAGAAGGAGCCATTGTCATGATGTGTTCGTAACCAAGTGGGAATTGGGAATTTACCACATACGACTAGGAAAAATCCACTTTAACGTCCCTCTAACTGGTAGTTACTAGTGGGAAACTCATCTAACATCCTGAGCACCCACTTTTCCCACATGGTGAAATCTAACATCACTTACTACAGAAATGGCATCTATAAGCATTTTCGACAATAAATGCATCAACAATCTATTCTTGTGGTTTTTGAACTCTATCATTTGTTTACATGATAGTTGAACTTTTACTTTATGGTTGACGCAGCTTGTTGGACATTAGCCAATCAGCGTTTCTCAACGAGTTCAAATCACAGGAATGCATCCAACTGGTATTTACGACTTTGCAACTGGTAAATTCCCTCATACCGCATGGTTACAAATGCAGCGTCAGAGTGGAAACTTGAGAGGCCAAACATAACATTCCTGTCACATTCAGGTTGTATCACAACCGACCGTGATTGGGAGTCCCATAGGGCGACGCACAATTGGCCCAGCGTTGTCAGGGTTTGGCCGGTGTAGGCCGTAATTGTAAATAAGAATTTGTTCTTAACTGACTTACCTAGTTCAATAAAGGTTAAATAAAAAAATAAAAAACATCAGACAACAACAGGCATTTAATTTTCCCGCTGTACTGAAAGCGAACCATGACCCCAAAACCGCAATACTTACCAAACCATGGGTTTGATGAACCGTTACACCCAAAATGGTGACTATTCAAAAAAAACACACAAGGCTTAAAGTCTCTCCTGCTCCCATCTCACCATTTTCTTCCATCGGCTTCATGTGCATCCTACATTCTGCATCCTTAATCCTGCATCCTGAATCCTGCATCCTGAATCCTGAATCCTGAATCCTGCTCTGCTCCATTTCAGTCTGTCAGGTTAGAAGAACATGTTGCCTGACAAAACAAAACATTCTATCTCTCTCTCACGCACATGTGCGAAAGATCACATGAGAGAGATTGCATCAGACGCGCAGTACATACCCACAAACACACACAGTAGATTAATGCAGGGTGAAGAGGAAGTGTCCTCTTACTGCCAGCCTGCCTCTGTGCCTCACCTGGACATGCCCAAACATCAATGGAATTTGTGACAAGCATCTGACTAGCCCGGGTACACTCTCTCCCTCTAACTCCCACTCCTCTGCTCCTTCTCTATCTCTTCCCCCTCTAAGCTCCTCTCTCCCTCTCTTCCCGCTCTAGGTTCCTCTCTCCCTCTCTTCCCGCTCTAGGTTCCTCTCTCCCTCTCTTCCCGCTCTAGGTTCCTCTCTCCCTCTCTTCCCGCTCTAGGTTCCTCTCTCCCTCTCTTCCCCCTCTAGGTTCCTCTCTCCCTCTCTCCCTCCTCTAAGCTCATTCGCTCTCTCTCTCTTCCCCCTCTAAGTTCCTCTCTCCCTCTCTTCCCGCTCTAGGTTCCTCTCTCCCTCCTCTAAGCTCATTCGCTCTCCCTCTCTTCCCCCTCTAAGCTCCCCTCTTCCTCCTCTAAGCTCCCCTCTTCCTCCTCTAAGCTCCCCTCTTCCTCCTCTAAACTTCAATCTCCCTCTCTTCCCCCTCTAAGCTCCTCTCTTCCTCCTCTAAGCTCCCCTCTTCCTCCTCTAAGCTTCAATCTCCCTCTCGCCCTCCTCTAAGCTCATTCGCTCTCTCTCTCTTCCCCCTCTAAGTTCCTCTCTCCCTCTCTTCCCGCTCTAGGTTCCTCTCTCCCTCCTCTAAGCTCATTCGCTCTCCCTCTCTTCCCCCTCTAAGCTCCCCTCTTCCTCCTCTAAGCTCCTCTCTTCCTCCTCTAAGCTCCTCTATCCCTCTCTTCCTCCTCTAAGCTCCACTTTTCCTCCTCTAAGCTCCTCTCTCCCTCCTCTAAGCTCATCTCTCCATCCTCTAAACTCCACTCTTCCTCCTCTAAGCTCCTCTCTCCCCCTCTAAGCTCCACTCTTCCTCCTCTAAGCTCCTCTCTTCCTCCTCTAAGCTCCACTCTTTCTCCTCTAAGCACCCCTCTCTCTCCCCCAAGCTCATTCGCTCTCCCTCTCTAAGCTCCTCTCTCCCTCTCTTCCTCCTCTAAGCTCCTCTCTCTCTCCTCTAAGCTCCACTTTTCCTCCTGTAAGTTCCTCTCTCCCTCCTCTAAGCTCGTCTCTCCCTCCTCTAAACTCATCTCTCCCTCCTCTAAGCTCCACTCTCCCTCCTCTAAGCTCATCTCTCCCTCCTCTAAGTTCCACTCTCCCTCCTCTAAGCTCCACTCTCCCTCCTCTAAGCTCATCTTTCCCTCCTCTAAGCTCATCTCTCCCTCCTCTAAGCTCCTCTCTCCCTCCTCTAAGCTCCACTCTTCCTCCTCTAAGCTCCACTCTTCCTCCTCTAAGCTCCTCTCTTCCTCCTCTAAGCTCCACTCTTCCTCCTCTAAGCTCGACTCTCCCTCCTCTAAGCTCGACTCTCCCTCCTCTAAGCACCCCTCTCCCCCCCCTCTGCTCCTCCTCTCCCCTCTCTGCTCCTTCTCTCCCTCTCTTCTGCCTCTAAGCTCCCCTCTCCTTTTGTCCTCTGATCATGTTTAGATATTATGACCTAGCTATTCAAACCAAATTCTTCTCAAACTGAAGATGTTTTAAGTAGAAATTGTGCACAAATATTGAATTTTAAAAGCCTGTTATTTTAAATTAAGTGCCATTTAATATAGACCACATGGAAAACTGTTACATCCCTAACCGTTACACGCAACATTCGTTGCTGGGGATGCTTGTGTCTGCGTCCGCAGTGCCTAATCCTACGACTTCCAGGTTCGACGTCGGCAACCTTCCATCCCTGCTCTGGATCGAGCAGAGCTTCTCCATCTGTCGGAGGCCTACACCAGGTGCTGGGAGAAACGGGCTCAAGTTATTCTGCCTCTCGCCTGTCCAAAAAGTCTTCTCCATCTGTCGGAGGCCTACACCAGGTGCTGGGAGAAACGGGCTCAAGTTATTCTGCCTCTCGCCTGTCCAAAAAGGCTTCTCCATCTGTCGGAGGCCTACACCAGGTGCTGGGAGAAACGGGCTCAAGTTATTCTGCCTCTCGCCTGTCCAAAAAGGCTTCTCCATCTGTCGGAGGCCTACACCAGGTGCTGGGAGAAACGGGCTCAAGTTATTCTGCCTCTCGCCTGTCCAAAAAGGCTTCTCCATCTGTCGGAGGCCTACACCAGGTGCTGGGAGAAACGGGCTCAAGTTATTCTGCCTCTCGCCTGTCCAAAAAGGCTTCTCCATCTGTCGGAGGCCTACACCAGGTGCTGGGAGAAACGGGCTCAAGTTATTCTGCCTCTCGCCTGTCCAAAAAAGGCTTCTCCATCTGTCGGAGGCCTACACCAGGTGCTGGAAGAAACGGGCTCAAGTTATTCTGCCTCTCGCCTGTCCAAAAAGGCTTCTCCATCTGTCGGAGGCCTACACCAGGTGCTGGGAGAAACGGGCTCAAGTTATTCTGCCTCTCGCCTGTCCAAAAAGGCTTCTCCATCTGTCGGAGGCCTACACCAGGTGCTGGGAGAAACGGGCTCAAGTTATTCTGCCTCTCGCCTGTCCAAAAAGGCTTCTCCATCTGTAGGAGGCCTGCACCAGGTGCTGGGAGAAACGGGCTCAAGTTATTCTGCCTCTCGCCTGTCCAAAAAGGCTTCTCCATCTGTCGGAGGCCTACACCAGGTGCTGGGAGAAACGGGCTCAAGTTATTCTGCCTCTCGCCTGTCCAAAAAGGCTTCTCCATCTGTCGGAGGCCTACACCAGGTGCTGGGAGAAACGGGCTCAAGTTATTCTGCCTCTCGCCTGTCCAAAAAGGCTTCTCCATCTGTCGGAGGCCTACACCAGGTGCTGGGAGAAACGGGCTCAAGTTATTCTGCCTCTCGCCTGTCCAAAAAGGCTTCTCCATCTGTCGGAGGCCTACACCAGGTGCTGGGAGAAACGGGCTCAAGTTATTCTGCCTCTCGCCTGTCCAAAAAGGCTTCTCCATCTGCCGGAGGCCTACACCAGGTGCTGGGAGAAACGGGCTCAAGTTATTCTGCCTCTCGCCTGTCCAAAAAGGCTTCTCCATCTGTCGGAGGCCTACACCAGGTGCTGGGAGAAACGGGCTCAAGTTATTCTGCCTCTCGCCTGTCCAAAAAGGCTTCTCCATCTGTCGGAGGCCTACACCAGGTGCTGGGAGAAACGGGCTCAAGTTATTCTGCCTCTCGCTCGCCTGTCCAAAAAGGCTTCTCCATCTGTCGGAGGCCTACACCAGGTGCTGGGAGAAACGGGCTCAAGTTATTCTGCCTCTCGCTCGCCTGTCCAAAAAGGCTTCTCCATCTGTCGGAGGCCTACACCAGGTGCTGGGAGAAACGGGCTCAAGTTATTCTGCCTCTCGCCTGTCCAAAAAGGCTTCTCCATCTGTCGGAGGCCTACACCAGGTGCTGGGAGAAACGGGCTCAAGTTATTCTGCCTCTCGCCTGTCCAAAAAGGCTTCTCCATCTGTCGGAGGCCTACACCAGGTGCTGGGAGAAACGGGCTCAAGTTATTCTGCCTCTCGCCTGTCCAAAAAGGCTTCTCCATCTGTCGGAGGCCTACACCAGGTGCTGGGAGAAACGGGCTCAAGTTATTCTGCCTCTCGCCTGTCCAAAAAGGCTTCTCCATCTGTCGGAGGCCTACACCAGGTGCTGGGAGAAACGGGCTCAAGTTATTCTGCCTCTCGCCTGTCCAAAAAGGCTTCTCCATCTGTCGGAGGCCTACACCAGGTGCTGGGAGAAACGGGCTCAAGTTATTCTGCCTCTCGCCTGTCCAAAAAGGCTTCTCCATCTGTCGGAGGCCTACACCAGGTGCTGGGAGAAACGGGCTCAAGTTATTCTGCCTCTCGCCTGTCCAAAAAGGCTTCTCCATCTGTCGGAGGCCTACACCAGGTGCTGGGAGAAACGGGCTCAAGTTATTCTGCCTCTCGCCTGTCCAAAAAGGCTTCTCCATCTGTCGGAGGCCTACACCAGGTGCTGGGAGAAACGGGCTCAAGTTATTCTGCCTCTCGCCTGTCCATAAAGGCTTCTCCATCTGTCGGAGGCCTACACCAGGTGCTGGGAGAAATGGGCTCAAGTTATTCTGCCTCTCGCCTGTCCAAAAAGGCTTCTCCATCTGTCGGAGGCCTACACCAGGTGCTGGGAGAAACGGGCTCAAGTTATTCTGCCTCTCGCCTGTCCAAAAAGGCTTCTCCATCTGTCGGAGGCCTACACCAGGTGCTGGGAGAAACGGGCTCAAGTTATTCTGCCTCTCGCCTGTCCAAAAAGGCTTCTCCATCTGTCGGAGGCCTACACCAGGTGCTGGGAGAAACGGGCTCAAGTTATTCTGCCTCTCGCCTGTCCAAAAAGGCTTCTCCATCTGTCGGAGGCCTACACCAGGTGCTGGGAGAAACGGGCTCAAGTTATTCTGCCTCTCGCCTGTCCATAAAGGCTTCTCCATCTGTCGGAGGCCTACACCAGGTGCTGGGAGAAATGGGTTCAAGTTATTCTGCCTCTCGCCTGTCCATTAAAGGTTCTCCAAATCCTGTGAAGCATGGGAGTGGGCGGATTTCCTTGTCCTTCTCGCCAGCCATGATATTGGGTAGTTCTATGGTAAGAAATGTGACCGTTCCTGGTGCAAAAACAATGTCCTATCCCGGAGCTCGAGTAAATGACATTACTAAGCTGCTCCCGGATGTACTACACCAGGACATGGAAATCGATTCTATCGTAGTCCATCTGGTTTTAATGACATTATGAAGGGCAGTTCTGCACAGTTGAAACTGGATTTTAAAGAGTTGATTGACTCTCTGCTAAACACTAACAAAAGACCCATCATAACTGGCCCTCTGCCATCTCTGAATCGCGGCACTGAACGCTTTAGCAGGATTCTTTCTCTTCACAACTGGCTACGTGATTATTGCAGCTCAATGGGTGTAACTTTTGTTGACAATTTCCATACCTTTTGAGAACAAAACACATTTTATAAGGAGGATGGGATCCACCCAAATCATTTGGGATCCTGGATCCTTTCACAGCACGATAAGGCTGCGTTTAGACAATGACTTATCAATGACCCAAGCCCAGCTCAACTAATCCCTACCATTGTGTATTGTCATAAAGCTTCAGCAGATGTACATTGTCCTAGGGGCGTTGTAAGTAACCAATTTATGTCCCTCTAACTGCCCTGAATGCCTCTGCTGATCCTACAGTTATTGTATGCAGTAATCCTGTGCCTATGAACCAGATTTATACTGTTAGCACTAAGCCGGTGTGCCCTAGGAGGAGGTCCACTGTGTGCAGCTCACCCTGCACTAACACAAATAACATGTGCATATCTACTTCTGCCAAGCTTTCCAGTAAAGCAATGAAAACAAGTAAACATCCCAGAAGAAAAGTGCTCAAAATAGCCCACGTTAACATATGTTGCTTAAGGAACAAGGTTCATGAAATTAATAATTTGCTAGTATCAAATGACATCTCTGAAACTCACTTAGATAATACCTTTACAGTGGTAGCAATACAAGGTTATAACATTTACAGAAAATATAGAAATGCCAGTGATGGAGGTGTTGCTGTTTATATGCAGAACCACATTCCTGTAAAGATTAGAGAGGATCTCATGTTAAATACTGTTGACGTAATATGGCTACAGGTTAATCTGCCTCACCTTAAGCTCATTCTGGTGGGAAGCTGCTATAGACCACCAAGTGCTAACAGTCAGTATCTGGATAATGTGTGTGAAATGCTTGATGATGTATGTGATATCAACAGAGAGATATATTTTCTGGGTGATTAAAATATTGACTGGCTCTCATCAAGCAGCCCACTCAAGAAAAAGCTCCAAACTGTAACCAGTATCTACAACCTGGTTCAGGTTATCAGTCAACCTACCAGGGTAGTTACAAACAGCACAGGAATGAAATCAACATGTATTGATCACATCTTTACTAATGCTGCAGAAAATAGCTTGAAAGCAGTATCCAGATCCATCAGATGTGGTGATCACAATATAGTAGCCATATCTACGAAAATCAAAGTTCCCATGGCTGGGCCTAATTTAGTGTATAAGAGGTCAAACAATAAGTTTGTAGTGATTCCTATGTTGTTGATGTAAATAATATTCTTTGGTCCGTGGTGTATTATAAGGAGCAAACAAACTTCACACATTTACGAATGCTTATTCCAGTTACTAATAAACATGTACCAATTAAGAAAATGACTGTAAAAACTGTTAAATCCCCATGGATTGATGAGGAATTTAAAAAGGTTATGGTTGAGAGAGGCAAAAGGAATGGCAAGTGAGTCCGGCTGAAAAAAACGATATTGCCAACTACTTTAATGATTTTTTTAATTGGGAAGATTAGCAAACTTAGGCATGACATGCCAGCAACAAACACTGACACAACACATCCAAGAATATCGGACCAAATTATGAAAGACTAGCATTGTAATTTTGAATTCCGTAAAGTCAGTGTGGAAGAGGTGAATTTTTTGTTGTTGTCTATCAACAATGACAAGCCACTGGGGTCTGACAACTTGGATGGAAAATTACTGAGGAAAATAGCGGACTATATTGCCACTCCTATTTGCCACATATTGAAATTAAGCCTACTAGAAAGTGTGTGCCCTCAGGCTTGGAGGGAAAATAAAGTCATTCCAGTACCTAAGAATAGTAAAGCCCCCTTTAATGGCTCAAATAGCCGACCAATCAGCCTGCTACCAACCCGTAGTAAACTTTTGGAAAAAAGTGTGTTTGACTACATACAATGCTATTTCACAGTAAACAAATTGACTACGGACTTTCAGCACGCTTATAGGGAAGGACATTCAACAAGCACAGCAATTACACAAATGACGGATGATTGTCTGAGAGAAATTTATGATAAAATATTTGTGGGGGCTGTTTTGTTGACATTATCGATCATAGTCTAAAAAAAACTTGTGCTATGGATTTACACCCCCTGCTATATTGTGGATAAAGAGTTACCTGTCTAACAGAACACAGCAGGTGTTCTTTAATAGAAGCCTTTCCAACATAATCCAGGTAGAATCAGGAATTTCCCAGGGCAGCTATAGAGGCCCCTTACATTTTCAATCTTCACTAACAACATGCCACTTGCTATGAGTAAAGCCGGTGTGCCTATGTATACGGATGACGCAACAATATACAGTTGAAGTCGGAAGTTTACATACACCTTAACCAAATACATTTAAACTCAGTTTCACAATTCCTGACATTTAATCAAAGTAAAAATCCCTGTCTTAGGTCAGTTAGGATCACCACTTGTTTTAAGAATGTGAAATGTCGGAATAATAGTAGACAGAATTATTTATTTCAGCTCTTATTTCTTTCATCACATTCCCAGTGGGTCAGAAGTTTACATACACTCAATTAGTATTTGGTAGCATTGCCTTTAAGTTGTTTAACTTGGGCAAAACGTTTTGGGTAGCCTTCCACAAGCTTCCCACAATAAGTTGGGGGAATTTTGACCCATTCTTCCTGACAGAGCTGGTGTAACTGAGTCAGGTTTGTAGGCCTCCTTGCTCGCACACACTTTTTCAGTTCTGCCCACACATTTTCTATAGAATTGAGGTCAGGGCTTTGTGATGCCAGTCCAATAACTTGTCCTTAAGCCATTTTGCCACAACTTTGGAAGTATGCTTGGGGTCATTGTCCATTTGGAAGAACCATTTGTTACCAAGCTTTAACTTCCTGACTGATGTCTTGAGCTGTTGCTTCAATATATCCACATAATTTCCCCTCCCTCATGATGCCATCTATTTTGTGAAGTGCACCAGTCCCTCCTGCAGCAAAACTCCCCACAACATGATGCTGCCACCCACGTGCTTCACAGTTGGGATGGTGTTCTTCAGCTTGCAAGCCTCCCCCTTTTTCCTCCCAACATAACAATGGTCATTATGGCCAAACAGTTCTATTTTTGTTTCATCAGACCAGAGGACATTTCTCATAAAGTAAAATCTGTGTCCCAATGTGCAGTTGCAAACCATAGTTGTAACGGTTTTCCGTATGAGAAGGAGAGTCGGACCAAAATGCAGCGTGTAGATTGCGATCCATGTTTTAATGAACAAACGTAAAACACAAATCAATGCAAACACTACAAAATAAAGAACGTGATGAACGTAACGAAAACCTAAAACAGCCTATCTGGTGAAAAACACATAGACAGGAACAATCACCCACAAACACACAGTGAAACCCAGGCTACCTAAATATGGTTCCCAATCAGAGACAATGACGAACACCTGCCTCTGATTGAGAACCATATCAGGCCGAACATAGAACTAGACAAACTAGACATGTAACATAGAATGCCCACTCAGATCACACCCTGACCAACCACAACATAGAAATATACAAAGTAAACTATGGTCAGGGTGTGACAATAGTCTGGATTTTTTTATGCCGGTTTTGGAGCAGTGGCTTCTTCCTTACTGAGCGGCCTTTCAGTTTAAGTCGATATAGGACTCAATTTACTGTGGATATATAAACTTTTGTACCTGTTTCCTCCAGCATCTTCACAAGGTCCTTTGCTGTTGTTCTGGGATTGATTTACACTTTTCAAACCAAAGTACGTTCATCTCTAGGAGAACGCGTCTCCTTCCTGAGTGGTATGATGGCTGCGTGGTCCCATGACGTTTATACTTGCGTACTATTGTTGTTACAGATGAACGTGGTACCTTTAGGCGTTTGGAAATTGCTCCCAAGGATAAACCAGACTTGTGGAGGTCTACAATTTTTTTCTGAGGTCTTGGCTGATTTATTTAGATTTTCCCATGATGTCAAGCAAAGAGGCACTGAGTTTGAAGGTAGGCCTTGAAGTACATCCACAGGTACACCTTCAATTGACTCAAATGATGTCAATTAGCCTTTAGAAGCTTCTAAAGCCATGACATCATTTTTTGGCATTTTCCTGTTTAAAAGGCACAGTCAACTTAGTGTATGTAAACTTCTGACCCACTGGAATTGTGATGTAGTGAATTATAAGTGAAATAATCTGTCTGTAAACAAATGTTGGAAAAATGACTTGTGTCATGCACAAAGTAGATGTCCTAACCGACTTGCCAAAACTATAGTTTGTTCACAAAAAAATTGTGGAGTGGTTGAAAAACAAGTTTTAATGACTCCAACCTGTGTATGTAAACTTCCGACTTCAACTGTACACATCAGCTACTACAGCGACAGAAATGACTGCAACACTTAAAAGCTGCAGTTCATTTCACAGTGGGTGGCAAGGAATAAGTTAGTCCTAAATATTTCTAAAACTAAAAGCATTGTATTTAGCACTCACTAAACCCTAAACCACAACTAAATCTTGTAATAAATGATGTGGAAATTGAGCAAGTTGAGGTGACTAAACTGCTTGGAATAACCCTTGATTGTGAACTGTCATTGTCAAAACATGGTCAAAACAACAGTAGCTAAGATGGGGAGAAGTCTGTCCATAATAAAGTGCTGCTCTACCTTCTTAACAACACTATCAACAAGGTAGGTCCAACAGGCCCTAGTTTTGTCGCACCTGTTCAGTGGTGTAGTCAGGTGCCACAAAAATATACTTTTTGGCTCAGAACAGGGCAGCACGGCTGGCTCTTGGATGTATTAAAAATATGCATGTCAATCTCTCCGGGCTCAAAATGGAGGAGAGATTGACTTCATCACTACTTGTATTTATGACATGTTGAATGCACCAAGCTGTCTGTTTGAACTACTGGCACACAGCTCGGACACCCACGCATACCCCACAGTACATGCCACAAGAGGTCTCTTCACAGTCCCCAAGTCCAGAACAGACTAGGACTACACGGAACTCTATTCCACATCAAGTGACTGATGCAAGCAGTAAAATGTTATTTTAAAAACAGATCAAATACACCTTATGGAACAGCGGGGACTGTGAAGCAACATATACATAGGCACAGACACATGCATACACACACACGATAACATTGGCAGCAGCTAATGGGGATCCATAATAAATACAAATATGGTGGAACGCAAATATGGTGGAACGTATACATATTTCAATGTTTTTTTTTAAGAAACAGAACATCTAATAGTAAAATCATAGAGTAAAAGCAGGCTGGATCTACTCTTTCTGGACATTTTCTGGTGTTTTGTGTTGGAAAAATGAGTGAGCCGAGTATAACACTTCAACCCTGTTACCCATAGATACCTTTTAGATTTTTTGTGAGGCTTGCATTCAATTGAATCTCCCTGTTGCACACAACAAGCTTCCATTTCCCCTGTCACAGGGGGATTTCTGGATGATTTAATATGAAATCATCAACCCTGTTATGGTCAACCCTGTTACTTTATTTTCACTTACTATATTAATTTAATATTTAAGGGATGGGAAAACATGTTTTTTATTTATTTGAACATGTACTCTTCATGACAGAATATAACAATTTGGTGAAATAAATCATATACATTTTCTTTTACCAAGTTACACTACCAAAAAGGGTCTAATTTTGTGTAACGACCCAGGTCATCTTAGCCTGATTGCTGCCTCTGTTTAGCTATTACATTCTACTCCTTGCCACTCCTGTTATTTGCCAAACACAGGAATGGAATGTTAGCTTAAAAGGCAGGTACCCAGACTGTAGCTCTCATGTAGCTCCACTTTTTGGTTTGCTTCCTGTCTTTAAGTTTGGTGTGGGTTTTTCTTTTGTTGGCCTCTTATTGGGTAAATGTAGTGGGTACTCATGGTGGGTGTCTTTTAGGTCCCTGTTGTTGTTGCTAGTCAACATTCAGTGGACACCCCCACAATTGTCTTTCAGAACCTGTCCTAAAACCCCATCTGTTTCGATTTGTTTGTTGTCAGTGACTCTTTGTTAGTTCCACCTTCTGTTTGAGGAACATTTTTGGCTTTCTTGCTGAGGAACGTAACATAACTAATTAACATTGTATGGAGATGCCAATGCCTAACACAAACACTGGCAGACGTTATAATAACTTTCAGTGAGTTAGCCTGACTAAATCCCTCTAATCTGAGTAGTAAAACTATTTTCTAATCTGAGTAGTAAAGGTTTTTGAATATACATTATGACCAGTTAAAATCCAACTTTTATTCAAAGACAAGTAAAACACAAGAACCAAAATATCTGCTACCTTCCCTAGTCATTAGGTGCTTATTACAATGTTTTCACGATGTGTAGGTTGATTTCATGTTTTTTTTTTAATCATTTCTGAAACTCTACTGCCATGAAGTTTCTCAATTCGAAAACCTGGTATAAAAAGGCTGTTTCACTTCTAATAGGAGTGTTCATGTGTGATCATTATTGGCTTTACTCTGTTTGTAAAGGCAACTTTAGGCAGCTGTTAAGTGTGGTGGAAACTATTGATCCAGAGCTGACATTTCCCCCGTTTACCCTCTGATTCCCCATTAAATACTCATTATACTGCATTATCATGTGGGTACATTCACTATTAAATAAACTAGGGGTTTATTTATGCGAAACGTCCTGGCAGTTTGGGTATGTGACAGATGATACTAAGATAGATAAAGAGCAAAGCAGAGCTTGTTGCACCAATATTCACAATTATTTTATGGGCTTGAGAGGTAGTCATGATACAGATCTGCATGTCCCCTTCTAACATGGGATGTGAGAGGATAACATGTGGTCTTTGACTTCAATCTGGAGTCAAAAGTAAACTCCTCCTTTGGAATACAAACACTTTCTATGTCTCTGCCCCGCTTTCTTTCACATTTATTTATCTCTTAAAAATACTCTTTCATTGAAATCATTAAAACAACATGTGGATTGAGTATTGCTTTGAGAAACAGAGAAATCACTTTAGAAATCACCAGTCTAAACATTTTACTTTGGCCAAAATGTTCTCACAGTGAATAGGCTACAGCATTTAACAAGGTTGCATATAATTTGTTCTGTCTGGCTGTGCATGTGCACAGAGTCGCCATAATCATTAACGCCTGTCTGTCAGTATCCACTGGGCACAGATGTCAATTCTATGTTGGTTCAACATCATTTTATTGAAATTACGTGGAAACAACGTTTCGCTACACTCGCAATAACATCTGCTAACCATGTGTATGTGACAAATAAAATTAGATTTTGATTTGACTCAACCAGTTTGTGCCCAGTGGGTATTAGTTAAATATACATAGTCATTATACACTGGTTGTCACAGGCTTTCACCCTGTGAGCAGAGGTTATACCCTGGTTATGTTACCCTGATCCATATCACATTCAAGTCAGGCTATGACAAACATTCCCCACGTCAAGTATCAAGGTGCAAAACAATAGTTCAACTCTAACCCAGAGATCTGACAGAGTCTCTCATCCAGCATTCCACTTCATCTTTCATTAGTACCTTAAAGCACATCTCAATTAAGTTTCTGACATAATCAACTCGCACACAAAAACTGTAAAAAAAAATATATACTAAAATGGTGCTGTAATTACAGTAGTTCATATTCCAACATGAATCAAGCAATTATTAATCAATCAATCATTCATCAATTAATTTAACATTTTCCAGAGTCTTTGGTTGTGACTTCTTAGCCTTGACCAAGAGTCTCTGTTTCTCCTCTAATTTCTCCTCCAGACACTGGATAAGGACTGGGTCAACTTTGGGGTCCACCTTATTGGCGAACCAGCTGCCGTAGTTCATGAGCCAGTACAGCTCCCCAGCCCCATAGATACACACACTGCGGACATGTTTCCCTGTGCATGTTGGGTAAAGTGGTCCCTCCAGGTAACTCCACTTCACCAGCCTGGTCTTGCTCATTAGGTCTGTGACGTCGGCCTGGGTCCGGGGCACCTCGCCCGGCACGCCCGGCACCCGTGTCAGAGTGGCCCAGAAGTGTTCGTCTGGGGAGTAGGTGTCGTTCGACCACACCAGGAAATCCCTAGCCAGTGTAGACGTGTTCACATACGCTACAAACTCCCACGAGAGCACGAAGTAGGCACTGCCGATGAACATCTGGATGCCGCGTGGGGGAGGCTCCTTGGCCTTGTCGGTTTTCACCGGCATCTGGATGTACTCGAAGGCGGCGTTCTGCAGCTTGTGGTGGAAGGAGAAACGCTGCTTCTTGTATTTGCTTGGACGACTCGTCTCCATCATATTACCCCCCTGGAGCTTCTTCAGGTCGGCCACCAGCTCTATGTTGGAGCGCAAGGGAAAGTCCTGGCCGCACAGGTTGATGACATACCTCCACTTGACCTCTGACCCCATGAGGTCAGACAAGCAGTTAAGGTCGGCTTTGAGGCGGCTAATGCTGGCGTACAGCACTGTCTCCAGCTTAGAGGCGATAAAGACGTTGGGCAGACAGCGGGCCAGACCCTCCATGGCCTCTTTGAACAGTTCTGATGACTTCAGGTCGTAGTGGATACAGTAGATATTGTTAGGGGTGTAGACGGCCCGGAGGATCTTGTCCACCATGAAGGCAGATTTGTGGACCACCAGGGAGTAAGCCAGTGGAAAGGCCTGCTCCTCCTCTGACACCTGGACGGTGCCATAGCCCCGGGAGCGGAGGTAGCGCGGGCAGTTAGAGGTCAGGTTGATCAAGCTCTCATCCTGCTCCCACACCACCCCTTGTTTTCTGATGACCAGTGACTTCCCCACCTCGGCCGGATCCATGTTGTAGATGGCATTGCAGTCAATGTTGTAGCGGTGGGGAGGCTCGACGTCATCGTAGCCTGCGGTAGTCCCGTACTGTTCAACAATCACACTGTTTTTAACGGTGACCTTTAGGCAGAGGAGCAGCAAGGCACAGATCACCAACAGCGACGATAATGAAGAAATAAAATGCTTCTTCCGCAGTCTGCTTGGAAAAAAACATCTAATTTTCATTCTGTGGTGAGACAAAATAATAATAGTTAATAAATAACTAGATAGCTAGTTATTTGATCTGTTAACAAAAATAATCACCTTGCTCTGTAAAGTCAACATGATATCACAGGAAAACGTCATCTCACATTTTGCGAGAAGTTAGAAATCAACCCATTGACTTTGCTTAGGTCAATTGGAGCGGCTAATGGGGTTCCTAATTAAATACCCCAAATACCAAATACATTGCAGTCGATGGAAAAATATTAGTTTCACAGGGCTATGGCTAGGATTAGGGTTGAGCCAAGATGTGGACATGAAATGAGAGTTAGGGTCAGAGATAAGAAAAGAGCTGTGAACCCATAGAGCACACATTGATAGCTATACTGAAACTGTTTAGCTAATGGCAGTGGTACAGCTCTAGTTCAGTATGCTTTATTCCTTTTTTCTAATAATCACTTAGGCTATTACACACTATGTGTCCATCTAGGTTCAATTAGAGTAGCTATGGTTTATGTTTTGTCATGTTAGTGTACAGTTGCAACGAGTGTCGAGAAGCAAGTACAGGGAGTGAGTGTTTTAATAAATAAACAGAACAATAAAACGCAAAACACAAAAACGCACCGACATGAAAGAGTCAATACCACCTGAGGGAAAAAAATCAAGGAGAGTGAAAGATATCGGGAAGATAATCAAGGAGATGATGGAGCCGCAGGATGCTGACAAAGGGAACGAACCCGGGGATCAGGAGCGGACCGGTCACCCCTGCTGAAGCGCGGGAACCTGCCACGCCGGTTGAGGTAATCTGCATTTATGGACGCCGATTATGGCAGATTACATTGTAATCCATGAGGAAACTGTGGCAAACTAACCACCTGTTACGCGAGTGCAGCGTCAAAAGGATGTTGTGGATGCAAGGAGCCATGGTAAATTGCTAGCTAGCATTAAATGCATCTTTAAAAAACGATCAAACTACACATGCTTGATGATATTACTAGGTTAACTAGTTTGTCCTGCATTGCGTATAATCAATGCGGTGCCTATTAAATTATCATATCGTCAAAAGGGTGATGATATAACAAAAGCACATTCACAAAAAAAAAACACAATCTTTGCACATTGACCTAACCATAAACATCAATGCCTTTCTTAAAATCAATACACAGAAGTATTTTTTTGAACCTGCATATTTAGTTAAGAAATTCATGTTACAAGGCATTATTAACTAGGGAAATTGTGTCACTTCTCTTGCGTTCATTGCATGCAGAGTCAGGGTATATGCAACAGTTTGGGCCGCCTGGCTCGTTGCGAATTTTACATAATGATGACATAACATTGAAGGTTTTCGCCCGTTCGATAAAATGCGGAGCGGGGTTCCGTATTTCACTGAAAGAATAAACGTTTGTTTTTCTAAGTGATAGTGTAGAACACCATTGCCCAAAATGCATTGCTCAATTAACTTTCAAAAGATGGTTCCAAAGTTTGGTTTTACATTTTTTTTCTTCCCCTATGTATGAAGTCACAAACGTGTGTGTGATTTCAAACTGATTAAGCCACATAAAAACACACGAAATCGGTTGAAATACTTTGTGTACATATTTGCACGAATTGAGTGAAATTGTGTTGCCCTTGAGGATAAATACAGTTTATTGAATTTAGTTGAATTACTACAATAAAAACGATTCCAACCAGTTTATGGCGGTAAAATCATACTGTATAAAAAAAATCCAGCACAGCTGTACAGGACATTTCGGTACAATTTTATAAATGCCGAAAATATGTTCGTTTTGACATGGGATATTTTTTCTTCGGTAAAATTATGCGAGAAATTGCTGTGGAAATGCCTTTATGCACATATGTATATAATAACCATCATATTGAAGTACACATGGAGTCACACGATGATATGGGGTGTGGTCCTCCAGTAGGACCCAGGAAACCATACCGTTTATTAGGCTACAGATTAAATATATTATGGTTTACTTCACAGGGTGGTGAAAATACAGTGATGAGCTTGGTGCTGCTTTCCAATAAATATCGAGGGTCTTATTCTGGTGACATGATGATCGATGCTTGACTGCCGTTTGACAAACGTATCATGTCATAACCTACGTGCACTTTATCTGAGAGCTGTTGGCTAGAGCGCATGTGTCAAGACCGGAATAGGCAGTCACAGTTGTTATTTAACGGAACCGTTTCTATGACAATATGTATGACTTTACTCGCATAAAAACTGTGGATGGGAACGTGATTTGTGGTCACCATGTAATACTCTGGTAAAAGCTATAAACTCATTTCACAGTGAATTACAAGATTTCACGTTAACTACATTTCTCTTTGCACCAGCATAATTGACTTACATTACTTGGAGTGATAAAAAATAATTTTCTCTTCAACCATCTTAGACCAAGGTCAATCGAAAAGTATGTGTCCTTTGCTCTTGCTCCTGCTACAATCCCACTCAGATCTGTAAACTTGTCATCAATTTCTCCAAAGTCTTATTCCACAGTCAGACTGTTGTTCGGTAACCCCTGATACCACACCAATGTGTTGTTGTCAAGGATGAAGTTAATTGCAGAGCTCTGTCTTCGATGAATGTCCCATCACGTTGAAATGCGCTGTGCTATATATTTATCTCTTTACACACAGACTCTGACAGAGCACGCGGAGTGAAGTTTCCTTTTCACCGAAGCAATAAAGACCGAGTAAAGTTTCCTTTTCACGAAAGAGAGAGGAAGGAAGGAAGGAAGTAGGGAGGGGAGGTGTGGTGTGGTTTGGTTAGGCTGGGGAGGTGCATGACTATTACAATTACATTATGCGATGCGTAGTAAATTGCTGTGGTTCTTTCATAGTAAAATCAGTCATGCATGGGAGAAATGACAGTTTATCTGGTGCCAGGAGAGTTTTCCTGATCTAGTAACCTAACCAGGCAAAACTCTGGACCTTATATGGTATGACGTGATTAATTTATTGTGAAACTGTTTAATATAGGCTATGATGAGAGCAACGTTTTTCTAATCAGGTCACATGATTTCTTCAAAACTCCTGGAAAAATTCATGGCCTTGGGGAGAATGAAAACCTTGTCAAACTGCAGCAACCTTTTACTTGTTCATATGAATTATATTTTAAAGGAGGACTAGGGGGGTGCCTATACACAATATGATTGGGCAATAAAACTCAGAGGGCTGAGCTTGCTTTATGCAGATTTACGTCGTGTAGTCCTGCGCTATGCTGCTGCAGGCCTAACCAAACATTTACTCAGTCTGTGCTATTGTGTATATTGATTAATTGCAGTTACTCATTTTGATAGAAAATGTAGCTTAGTCCGGCGAGGTTTGAATATAAACCAAATGTGATATAATTTACATTCTCACATACAAATGGGCTATAGGCTAAATATACAATATTTCCGCTTAATTTACACTTGCCAGAAGGACAGGGCGCATAGTAGGCTTGATCAACTCCGGTCCTCCAGGACCACCAACAGGCGCACCTGATTCTACTTGTCAGGTAATCATCAACCCCTTTAAGTTTAATCAGGTGTTTTTGTCTTTGGCTAAATTTAGGCTGCTACATTTATGTAAGAGTTTTTGCATGTCTGTCGGGAGTGATTTGTTATCATGCTTGCTAAATAAATACCGGAAGAAAGTGGCAAGCTCGACTTGCATGTTGTGCCCGGCCCGCGCAACAGGCAAAGAGCCTGCAGCAGCACTCCGATGTGAAAGACATATACATTGTGCGTGAGTTGACGAATCTATATAAATAAAATAGCACGTGTTTTATGGTGATTAAAAAATGCTGTGGCAAATGCCGCCTCGCGAAACGTTTTCTGGCGGCAATGCTCTGACATGACAGAATTGATGATTGAGACATGGGCTGTTTTTAGTGTCTTACACCATTTAAGCTGAAGTACTTTACCCCACTGCTGAAGCTTTGGCTTCCACCATTTTATTCATTTTAAACCATGTAACTTTTGATGCAAATCAGCTATTTTGACAATGTTCCCAACATAACTTAATGCTGTGCAGTACTTAATCTAGTTAGAACACTATGTTGAGACCGGTCATGCCAAATAGTGTTCGCCAGCCAAATAGTGTGTTGTCGTCATATCAGAGCACACAATGTTTCAATTTGTCACTTTTTGCTTAAAAAGCTCATTACCCTGTTTGGCCTGCCAGAAGTTTGAGACTGTGGCCCTGGAGTTGAAGCTCATCAAATCAAATGTATTTATATAGCCCTTTGTACATCAGCTGATATCTCAAAGTGCTGTACAGAAACCCAGCCTAAAACCCCAAACAGCAAGCAATGCAGGCGTAGAAGCACAGTGGCTAGGAAAAACTCCCTAGAAAGGCCAAAACCTAGGAAGAAACCTAGAGAGGAACCAGGCTATGTGGGGTGGCCAGTCCTCTTCTGGCTGTGCCGGGTGGAGATTATAACAGAACATGGCCAAGATGTTCAAATGTTCATAAATGACCAGCATGGTCCAATAATAATAAGGCAGAACAGTTGAAACTGGAGCAGCAGCACGGCCAGGTGGACTGGGGACAGCAAGGAGTCATCATGTCAGGTAGTCCTGGGGCATGGTCCTAGGGCTCAGGTCCTCCGAGAGAGAGAAGGAGAGAATTAGAGAACGCACACTTAGATTCACACAGGACACCGAATAGGACAGGAGAAGTACTCCAGATATAACAGGGGTCAGGAGACACTGTGGCCCCATCCGAGGACACCCCTGGACAGGGCCAAACAGGAAGGATATAACCCCACCCACTTTGCCAAAGCACAGCCCCCACACCACTAGAGGGATATCTTCAACCACCAACTTACCATCCTGAGACAAGGCTGAGTATAGCCCACAAAGACCTCCGCCACGGCACAACCCAAGGGGGGGGAGGGGGGGGGGGGGCAACCCAGACAGGATGACCACATCAGTGAATCAACCCACTCAGGTGACGCACCCCCTCCAGGGACGGCATGAGAGAGCCCCAGTAAGCCAGTGACTCAGCCCCTGTAATGGGGTTAGAGGCAGAGAATCCCAGTGGAAAGAGGGGAACCGGCCAGGCAGAGACAGCAAGGGCGGTTCGTTGCTCATGGTAAAACAACAGTTGTTTCACCATGGCACATGATCGGTAAGTGTCCCAATTCAAATTTTTCCCTGATATGTTGTTTTGTAATGGTTTCTTTATGATTAACGAGATGTGGTGTGATCATAACAACCTACAGGAACTCAAGTCCTTTTGTTCACCTGACTGAGAATTCATCGCAATCAAATGCCGACCTCATTATCTACCAAGATAATTATCTTCGATCAAAATCACAGTCGTGTATATTGCTTGCTTTGAGGACAATACAGTGACACTGACATGGCCCGCTAACAAAACCTGCGGGCTCTCCTTCACTGTAGCCAACGTGAGTAAAACATTTAAGCGTGTTAACCCTCGCAAGGCTGCAGGCCCATATGGCATCCCCGGCCGTGTCCTCAGAGCATGCGCAGACCAGCTGGTTGGTGTGTTTTAGAGGTCGACCGATAATGATTTTTCAACGCCGACATCGATTATTGGAGGACCAAAAAAAGCCTATACCGATTAATTGGACGATTTTTATTTTATTTGTAATAATGACAATTACAACAATACTGAATGAACACTTATTTTAACTTAATACATCAATAAAAATCCATTTAGCCTCAAATAAATAATGAAACATGTTCAATTTGGTTTAAATAATGCAAAAACAAAGTGTTGGAGAAGAAAGTAAAAGTGCAATATGTGCCATGAAAAAAAGCTAACGTTTATGTTCCTTGCTCAGAACATGAGAACATATGAAAGCTGGTGGTTCCTTTTAACATGAGACTTCAATATTCCCAGGTAAGAAGTTTTAGGTTGTAGTTAATATAGTATTTATAGGACTTTCTCTCTATACCATTTGTATTCCATATACCTTTGACTATTCAATGTTCTTATAGGCACTTTAGTATTGCCAGTGTAACAGTATAGCTTCTGTCCCTCTCCTCGCTCCTACCTGGGCTCGAACGAGGAACACATCGACAACAGCCACCCTCGAAGCAGCGTTACCCATGCAGAGCAAGGGGAACAACTACTCCAAGTCTCAGAGCGAGTGGTGTTTGAAACGCTATTGGCGCGCACCCTATTGGCGTGCAACCCTGATAGGCTTGAAGTCATAAACAGCGCAATGCTTGAATGCACAGTGAAGAGCTGCTGACAAAACGCACAAAAATGCTGTTTGAATGAAGGCTTACGAGCCTGCTACTGCCTACCACCGCTCAGTCGGACTGCTCTGTCAAATATCAAATCATAGACTTAATTATAACATAACACACAGAAATAGAAGCCTTTGGTCATTAATATGGTCGAATCCGGAAACGTTGAAACGTTGAATCAAAACGTTGATTATTATCGCATATACCCTGACTTTGCATGCAATGAACGCAAGAGAAGTGACAATTTTTCACCTGGTTAATATTGCCTGCTAACCTGGATTTCTTTTAGCTAAATATGCAGGTTTAAAAATATATACTTCTGTGTATTGACTTTAAGAAAGGCATGGGTGTTTATGGTTAGGTACAGTCGTGCAACGATTGTGCTTCTTTCGCAAATGCGCTTTTGTTAAATCGTCCCCCTGCGTTGCATGGATTATATGCAACGTAGGACACGCTAGATAACTACACATGGTTGATGATACTACTAGTTTAACTAGTGATTATGATTGATTTTATCTTATAAAAAACAGTTTAATGCTAGCTAGCAACTTACCTTGGCTTCGTACTGCATTTGCGTAACAGGCAGGCTCCTCGTGGAGTGCAATGAGGCAGGTGGTTAGAGCGTTGGACTAGTTAACTGTAAGGTTGCAAGATTGAATCCCAGAGCTGACCAGGTAAAAATCTGTTCTGCCCCTGAACAAGGCAGTTAACCCACCATTCCTAGGCCGTCATTGAAAATAAGAACGTGTTCTTAACTGACTTGCCAGGTTAAATAAAGGTGTGTTAAAGAAAAAAAATCAGGCCAAATCGGTGTCCAAAAATACTGATTTCCGATTGTTATGAAAACTTGAAGTCGACACTAATTAAATCGGCAATTCCGCTTAATCGGTCGACCTCTAGTGTGTTTACAGACATATTCAATCAATCCTTATCCCAGTCTGCTGTCCCCACATGCTTCAAGAGGGCCACCATTGTTCCTGTTCCCAAGAAAGCTAAGGTAACTGAGCTAAATGACTACGGCCCTGTAGCACTAACTTTCGTCATCATGAAGTGCTTTAAGAGACTAGTCAAGGACCATATCACCTCCACCCTAGACCCAGGTGGTGAGGGTACGTAACATCTCCACCCCGCTGATCCTCAACACTGGTTCCCCACAAGGGTGCGTTCTCAGCCCTCTCCTGTACTCCCTGTTCACCCACGACTGCGTGGCCATGCACGCCTCCAACTCAATCATCAAGTTTGCAAACAACGCTGCAATGGTAGGCTTGATTACCAACAACGACGAGACGGCCTACAGGGAGGAGGTGAGGGCCCTCGGAGTGTGGTGTCAGGAAAATAACCTCACACACAATGTCAACAAAACAAAGGAGATGATAGTGGACTTCAGGAAACAGCAGAGGGAGCACCCCCCTATCCACATCGACGGGGACAGTAGTGGCGAGGGAAGTACATTTTAAGTTCCTCGGCGTACACATCACGGACAAACGGAATAGGTCCACCCACACAGACAGCGTGTGTACACATCACGGACAACCTCAGGAGGCTGAAGAAATTTGGCTTGTCGCCAAAAACGCTCTCAAACTTTTACAGACGCACAATCGAGAGCATCCTGTCGGGCAGTATCACCGCCTGGTACGGCAGCTGCTCCGCCCATAACCGGAAGTCTTTCCAGAGGGTAGTGAGGTCTGCACAACGCATCACCGGGTGCAAACTACCTAACCTCCAGGACACCTACACCACCCGATGTCACAGGAAGGCCAAAAAGATCATCAAGGACAACAACCACCCGAACCACTGCCTGTTCACCCCACTATCATTCAGAAGGCGAGGTCAGTACAGGTGCATCAAAGCGGGGACCGAGAGACTGAAAAACAGCTTCTATCGCAAGGCCATCAGACTGTTAAACAGCCATCACTAACATTGAGTGGCTGCTGCCAACATACTGACTCAACTCTAGCCACTTTAATAATGGAAGAATTGATGTAATCAATTTATGACTAGCCACTTTATATAATGTTTACATACCCTACATTACTCATCTCATATGTATATACTGTACGCTATACCATCTACTGCATCTTGCCTATGCCGTTCGGCCATCACTCATTTATATATTTTTATGTACATATTCGTATTCATTCCTTTACACTTGTGTATAAGGTAATTATTGTGAAATGTTAGGTTATATTACTTGTTAGATATTACTGCATGGTGGGAACTAGAAGCACAAGCATTTCGCTACACTTGTATTAACATCTGCTAACCATGTGTATGTGAGACATACATTTTATTTGATAACCACATGTCACTGTCCAGAGCCGCCGGAGTCTCCCGTCCGTCCAGAGCCGCCGGAGTCTCCCGTACGTCCGTCCAGAGCCGCCGGAGTCTCCCGTACGTCCGTCCAGAGCCGCCGGAGTCTCCCCTCCGTCCGTCCAGAGCCGCCGGAGTCTCACCTCCGTCCGTCCAGAGCCGCCGGAGTCTCCCCTCCGTCCGTCCAGAGCCTGGACTGAGGGACGGGAGACTCCGGCGTCTCTGGACTGAGGGGCGGAAGCTCTGGCGGCGCCGGACAGGCGCGGCGCACTGTAGGCCTGGTGCGTGGTGCCGGCACTGGTGGTACTGGGCCGAGGACACGCACCTCAGGGCGAGTGCGGGGAGCTGCCACCGGAGGGCTGATGCTTGGAGGTGGTACTGGATAAACCGAACCGAACCGATGCACCCGCACTGGGGACACCGTGCGCTCCACAGCATAACACGGTGCCTGCCCGGTCTCTCTAGCCCCCCGGTAAGCACAGGAAGTTGCCGCAGGTCTCCTACCTGGCTTCACCATACTTCCTGTGTGCCTCCGCCCAATACATTTTTGGGGCTGACTCTCGGGCTTCCTTGCCAGCCGTGTTCCCTCGTATCGCCGGCTCCTCTCTCCGGCTGCCTCTGCTCTCCTAGCTGCCTCCACCTGTTCCC
This sequence comes from Oncorhynchus mykiss, assembly GCF_013265735.2. Lineage (NCBI taxonomy): Eukaryota > Metazoa > Chordata > Actinopteri > Salmoniformes > Salmonidae > Oncorhynchus > Oncorhynchus mykiss. Next base: position 15,944,737 of record NC_048576.1, on the reverse strand, counting down.
ATGGGAGGCGATCCTTTCCCGCCAGGATCTCCTCCCAAGTGTAGCAACCCTTGCCGTCCAACACATCATCCCATGTCCATTCCTCCTTGTGCTGCTCCTGCTGCCGCTGCTTGTCACCACACCGCTTGGTCCTGTTGTGGTGGGTGATTCTGTAACGGTTTTCTTCCTGGGAAGGAGAGGAGGACCAAAATGCAGCGTGGTTATTTATAAACATCTTTAATGAAAGATGAAAACGTGAACACTATACAAAATAAGAAAACGTGGAAAAACCGAAACAGTCCTAACTGGTGCAAAACACAGAGACAGGAACAATCACCCACAAGATACCTAAAGAATATGGCTGCCTAAATATGGTTCCCAATCAGAGATGACGATAAACACCTGCCTCTGATTGAGAACCACTCCAGGCAACCATAGACTTACCTAGAACACTCAACTGAACACAACCCCATAGACTACAAAACCCCTAAACAAAACACATAAATCACCCATGTCACACCCTGGCCTAACCAACATAATAAAGAAAATACAGAATACTAAGGCCAGGGCGTGACACTGTTCCCTCCATGTCTGTGTGGAGTATTGTTTATTTTGTCAAGGTTGGCACGCTTCCGGCTGGTTTGCGCCTGGTTTTGTTTTATGCCCGTGCTTTGTGGCAGCTGGTACTTTACTTGGGTTTTGTACTTTGTGCTGCCTCACTTGTTCCTTGGGCCTTTGTTTGGTGATGCGGTTGCATTCTGTATTATGATTGCGTAAGTGCTTTGTCCATTCATTTCTGCTCTCCTGCGCCTGACTTCCATGCACCAGCTACACCCACCGTTGACACTACAGCAGAGTTCAATATTATTGTGTGTCAGTCGGTATCCTTACGAATATGAAAATCTGCGTACTGTATGACAGAGATTACTTTATTTTTACCCCTAACGCTTTAAATGTTAGGGGTGGACCTCATTGAACCCTTCACGAAATCCAGGAATGGTAACAGCTGGTGTCTGATGGCAACTGATCACTTCACAAATTGGGTGGAGGCAGTACCCATTAAGGTCAGTAAAGGAAGAGTACGTGCTTAACTCTAAATTCCCTTTTGTAACTCTTTTTAAAAGAGTGCTTGGAACCAAAAATAGATTTTCGTTTTGTATGATACCCATCAAGGACGAGATTAGCGAGGCCACCTCCCAAGGCTATGGTGAACATCTTCAACACCTTCCCCCCCAGGAGGTATCCCGTCCACCAGAACCAGTGAGTTTGGATCAGACTGATGCTCTGAGTCGGCGGGGGACCCGCTATCATCCAGAAGGCGAGGTCAGTACAGGTGCATCAAAGCAGGGACCGAGAGACTGAAAAACAGCTTCTTTCTCAAGGCCATCAGACTGTTAAACAGCCACCACTAACATTGAGTGGCTGCTGCCAACACACTGACTCAACTCCAGCTCACTTTAATAATGGGAATTGATGGAAATTGATGTAAAAAATGAATCACTAGCCACTTTAAACAATGCCACTTAATATAATGTTTACATACCCTACATTACTCATCTCATATGTATATACTATACTCGATACCATCTACTGCATCTTGCCTATGCCGTCCTGTACCATCACTCATTCATAACTTTATGTACATATTCTTTATCCCTTTACGCGTGTGTGTGTGTATAAGGTTGTGAAATTGTTAGGTTATATTACTCGTTGGTTATTACTGCATTGTCAGAACTAGACGGACAAGCATTTCGCTACACTCGCATTAACATCTGCTAACCATGTGTATGGGACAAATCAGATTTGATATAAGGTAGGCTATACCTTCCAAAAGTGTTAAAGTACATATCCCATTTATAACACTGCACTAATCATCACATTTTCTCACAGTAAAGTGTAACCTGTGTGTTTGATTGTTTACGTCTGTCTCCTACCCTGTTCCCTTTAACTCTGCTCCTGTTCTGCATGAGCTAGGGCTTCTGCCCAACACCAGACGTGGATCCACCTGCCTAGTGAAATAAAGGTGAAATAGAACATATATTTTTAAAAACTGATGTCCACAGTTACCAACCACCCTACAACTTTGCATTACATCAGCTACTGTTGTCATTATCAGCTAATAGTTAGTAGTTGTGGATAGGTGCTTTTATACTGATAACAAGTTCAAACAGGTGCCATTAATACAGGTAACAAGTGGAGGACAGATGAGCCTCTTAAATAAGAAGTTACAGGTCTGTGAGAGCCAGAAATCTTGCTTGTTTGTAGGTGACCAAATACTTATTTTCCACCATAATTTGCATATAAAATAATAAAAAATCCTACAATGTGATTTTCTGCATTTTTTTTTTCTTCTCATTTTGTCTGTCATAGTTGAAGTGACCTATGATGAAAATTACAGGCCTCATCTCATTAAGTGGGAGAACTTGCACAATTGGTGGCTGACTAAATACTTTTTTGCCCCACTGTATGTAAAATTATGCGATTCTATGATTTGTAGTAAAAAAGATTGGTCAAAATCACACGATGCGCACCAATTGTGAGTATGCATTGCTTACTAGTTGCCTACTAATTGGTTGATGATTTAATTGGAAACACTTATCTTTCTATCTGTTTTACTGCAAAACATAGAAACGTGCCATTTTCACATATGTTGTTGATGTTGGACTGGTGCTGGAAATGATGAATATGTTGTTGCATTTTTTAGAAATGTCCCTTTTTTTAATTGTTACAACCACACACACATGGACATAGTTGCTTCCATTGAATGGTTTTATATCGGTGTGTTTTTGTCAATGGATGTACAACACTTCAGTTAAGAACAGCATGTGAAAATCTGTCAACAAAACAACTCTTTGCTTCTTCTCTTGCCAAGGCAAAAGGTTGAGAAGGACCGCCTTTTTTAAAAACTTACAGCATATTGTTGTCTGGCATCATTAAAGTGAAGACTTATTTTATCAAATCAATTCTCTGTAATTATTATTACGTGATTAAACTAATCATGTAAATGTAATTAACTAGGAAGTCAGGGCACCAAGGAAAATCTTCAGATTACAAAATTATAATTTTCCTAATATAACTTCTCATATTTTATTGGATCAAATAGTCTTTTAATTAATTATTCTTCACCTAGTTAGTCTCATTACAAACGCCATAAAATGTTGGTTATCTGCACGAACCCAGCCTTTACTAAGAATCGTCCATACATCAATTGTCTTAATCATTTATTTACTAACTAAATAATCACAGAAATGCATAAACAAACACAGATCTGGTTACAAGGAAATGATAGGGGAGGTACACTAGTGGGCTAAGCCGATATGACGGTTTGATGGACAAAGGGAAGTGGGTGTGGACTGAAGGGCGGGAAAGACAAAGTCACTACACAGTTGATAATTATATTAATTGAAATGCTAATCTATTGCACATGAACGCTCACTCATTTGGGAATAATTGCAATCAATATATATTTACGCCCAGTGTGTCGTCATTATCTCTGTTGGAATCGTCAGTCCTTCTGTTGGAAAGTTCATCTGAGCGCCTCTGCTTTCCTGAAGTCTTATGGTGAGAATGGATACTTCAGAGTACCATTCAGAAATATTTTATAGATGTTTCGGCGGTTGTCGGTCTTCTCATCCCAGGTTGACATCTTTTCTAGCTGCAGACAGATTTGCTCTTATTCTGCCGGGATCAATAGTCTCAGAGTTTAACCATTTCCCACCGTGTAGCCAATGCTCCACATGGTATGGTTAGGAATTCAACAACCATTACAACCTTAGCCTATACTGAGGTTTTTGTGGTCTGAACTCAACCTGTGCCCCCTCCGTGTCCATTGAGGTACGCGTGGTCTGAAGAGGATTTCTTCAGGAGGAGGTTTTATTCGTAACAGAAAAGGGCTGTCCCATGAGCCAGATCATGTCTGTGCTCATGGGAGCGGGCCAATGACTTAGTTAAACTTTTAAAGGGAATACAATTCTCTCACATTAACAGTTTAACATCACATTACACCATTTCACAAATAGTTTAATCTTTATTCATTCATTTTATACAACAATTAGACGCAAACCTCATAACAGAGGCACTTATGTATAAACATAACATAAACATAAACTCTGTATAAACAGAGGTCAGGTAATGTGGCTGTATTGTCTTTCATGGGGTCACAAACACGAAGACCGTTTACACATTCTCCAAAACATGGATATTGTTCAGTTCTCAAGTTCTGTGATGTAGAAGAAGTTCCTTTGTTCTACTGTGAAACTCTCTCTCTCTATATACTTCATAGCCAGGAGGAGAGAGTCTCCTCCAGGAATTTACGACCTGAGATAACAGAACCTGGGTGTAGGAGAGAGAGAGAGGGGGGAGCCACTAGCTATACCCAAAGAGGGCCACGTCATGACAATATGATGTCATGGTCTACTTCTCTGCCATGTAAATCTGAATTCAGATCAGGAATAGCTTGTACCAATCAATAGGTAGAGCTGTTTTAGTAACTACATAAGATGGTGTTTTTTTACTTTATTTTCACAAAATGTTTCCGTTATCATTTCTTACAACCGACAAGAACTTTTGAACATCAGATCGGTAGTTATCTCAATTCCGGCTTCAACTTCGACTCATCTGCCCTGGGATCTTTTTGTAATTCCAGGACAGTGGCGTCAGGGAAATTGAGAGGGGGAGGGGTTTCCCTCTTCATCAATAACAACTGGTGTGCTGACTCAAGCGGTGGAAGTGTCGACCCATTATTCACCAGTCTTGGAATACCTGATGGTCAAATGTCAACCCTTCTACCTCCCAAGGGAGTTTTCAGCTGGAATTGTGACTGTTGTATAAATTCCACCTCAGGACAAGAAAAATAACAAGCTAGCACTTAACAATCTGTACAAACCAGCAGGAAAATGTACATCCAGAGGCTGCTTTTCTAGTTGCCGGCTATTTTAATTCCACATCATTAAGACTCTTGATGCCCAACTTCCATCAGCACATCTCCTTCCCGACTAGGTGCGATAAAGTCCTAGACAACTGTTATTCTATCCACAAGCAAGCATACAAGGCCGTCCCTCAGCCGCCATTCGGCAAATCAGATCATGACTCCTTACTCCTGCTTCCTGTTTAAAAGCAGAAGCTCAAACAGGAAGTATCTGTGACTCGCTCCGTTGAGAAATGGTCACCAGAATAAGAGATTATGTTACAGAACTGCTTTTCTGGCACTGATTGGAATATGTTTTGAGACTCTGCCGATAACACTGTCACCGGCTTCATTTGGAATTGCACCGCAACGTTGTCCCCACAGTGAAGGTTTGCTGCTTTCAATCAAAAACCCTGGATTAACACAGAGGTTGGCCCTAAACTAAAGGTCAGTGCTACCGCACACAGGGCTATCTCAAACAACCCTGAGGCTACGTTGAGGACAGGAACAAGTACAAGAAGTCCCACTATTACCTCTGCAGAGTCATCAAACGAGCAAAAGGACAATTTAGGAATTATATTACACAGGCTCCGACGTCCGCAGTATGTGGTAGTCCGTTATGGATTACAAAGGAAGACCGAACCATGATCTGCCCAATGATGCCTCTCTACCAGATGAACTCAATGCATTTTATGCACGCTTCGACAATAATAACATCGTGCCGGGTGTGAGGGCCATCACCAACCCAGAGGACTGGGTGATCTCACTCTCCGAGGCCGACGTGAGAAAGGTCTTTAATCAGGTCGCAAGGCCACGGGCCCGACGGTATTCCAGGGCGTGTTCTCAGAGCGCAGGCATATTCAGTCATTTCAACCTCTACTTTCCTAGGCATCCTCATGTTTTTTTATTTAACTAGGCAAGTCAGTTAAGAACAAATTCTTATTTAAAATCACGGCCTACCCCGGACGACGCTGGACCAATTGTTTTCCGTCCTATTGGACTCCCAATCACGGCCAGATGTGATACAGCCTGGATTCGAACCAGGGACTGTAGCGATGCTTCTTGCACTGAGATGCAGTGCCTTAGACCGCTGTGCCACTCGGGAGCACAGTCATTTTAAAATGACCACCATCATTCCTGTTCCTAAGAACTCTAAGGCTTCATGCCACAATGACTACCACCCTGTAGCACTCACATCTGTAATCATGAAGTGCTTTGAGAGGCTGGTTATGGCACACATCAACTCCATCATCCCAGACACCCTAGACCCACCCTAAACCCACTCCAATTTACATACCACCCCAGCAGAGGAAACGGGGGTCGATACACGGTAGCGGTGCATCTGGCACCAACAGGCTCCTGGACAGCTTCTATCCCCAAGCCATAATACTGCTAAATAGCTAACTATTTAGCTAACAAAATGGGTACCCAGACTGAGTTGACCCTTATCTTTGCACTGTCTCTATGCACACTCACAGGGCCCTACAAACTCATTAACACTGACACTCCAACACACACACAAACAATAATTTCATCATTTGCTCCCACACATAATACATTGATACTAACTCTACACACAGCCACTCACAAACAATCATAATATACGTTGCTGCTACTCTGTTTATAGTATATCCTGATGCCTCGTCACCTTAACCCTATACATATCTACCTCTATCTCTCCAGTATCCCTGCACATTGTAAATATGTAACTGGAGCTGACTGACATTGTATATACAGTTGATGTCAGAAATGTACATACACCTTAGCCAAATACATTTAAACTCAGTTTTTCACAATTCCTGACATTTAATCCTAGTAAATTCCCTGTTTTAGGTCAGTTAAGATCACCACTTTATTTTAAGAATGTGAAATGTCAGAATAATAGTAGAGTGATTTATTTCAGATTTTATTTATTTCATGACATTCCCAGTGGGTCAGAAGTTTACATACACTCAATTAGTATTTGGTAGCATTGCCTTGAAATGATTTAACTTGGGTCAAACGTTTCGGGTAGCCTTCCACAAGCTGCCCACAATACTGAGTCAGGTTTGTAGGCCTCCTTGCTCACACACGCTTTTTCAGTTCTGCCCACAAATATTCTATAGAATTGAGGTCAGGGCTTTGTGGTGGCCACTCCAATACCTTGACTTGGTTGTCCTTAAGCCATTTTGCCACAAATTTGGAAGTATGCTTGCGGTCATTGTCCATTTGGAAGACCCATTTGCGAAATAGCTTTAACTCCCTGATGTCTCCCTGATGTCTTGAGATGTTGCTTCAATATTTCCACATCATTTTCCTCCTTCATGATGCCATCTATTTTGTGAAGTGCACCAGTCCCTCCTGCAGCAATTCACCCCCACAACATGATGCTGCCATCCCCGTGCTTCACGGTTGGGATGGTGTTCTTCGGCTTGCAAGCCTCCCCCCCTTTTTTTCTCCAAACATAACGATGGTCATTATGGCCAAACATTTCTATTTTTTGTTTCGTCAGACCAGAGGATATTTCTCCAAAAAGTACAATCTTTGTCCCCATGTGCAGTTGCAAACCATAGTCTGGCATTTTTATGCCGGTTTTGGAGCAGTGGCTTCTTCCTTGCTCAGGTTATGTTGATCTTGGACTCGTTTTACTGTGAATATAGATACTTTTGTACCTGTTTCCTCCAGCATCTTTACATGGTCCTTTGGTGTTCTGAGATTGATTTGTACTTTTCGCACCAAAGTACGTTCATCTCCAGAAGACAGAACGCGTCTCATTCCAGAGCGGTATGATGGCTGCGTGGTCCCATGGTGTTTATACTTGCGTACTATTGTTTGTACAGATGAACGTGGTACCTTCAGGCGTTTGGAAATTGCTCCCAAGGATGAACCAGACTTGTGGAGGTCTACAATTTTTTTTCCTGAGGTCTTGGCTGATTTATTCAGATTTTTCCATGATGTCAAGCAAAGAGGCACTGAGTTTGAAGGTAGGCCTTGAAATACATCCACAGGTACACCTCCAATTGACTCAAATGATGTCAATTAGCCTATTAGAAGCTTCTAAAGCCATGACATCATTTTCTGGAATTTACCAGAAAACTTCTGACCCACTGGAATTGTGATACAATACTTCTTTAAAAATTATCTCCTAACCGACTTGCTAAAACTATTGTTTGTTAACAAGAAATTTGTGGAGTGGTTGAAAAACTAGTTTTAATGACTCCAACCTATGTGTATGTAAACTTACGACTTCAACAGTATATATACCGTACACTGAACAAAAATATAAACGTTACATGTAAAGTTTTGGTCCCATTTTTCATGAGCTGAAACAAAAGATCCCAGAAATGTTCCATGCGCTCAAAAGGCTTATTTCTCTCTAATTTGTTTGCATCCCTGTTAGTGAGCATTTCTCCTTTGCCAAGATAATCCATCCACCTGACAGATGTGCAATATCAAATCTGATTAAACAGCATGATCATTACACAGGTGAACCTTGTGCTGGAACATAAATGGCCACTCTAAAATGTGCAGTTTTGTCACACAACACAATGCCAGAGATGTCTCAAGTTTTACGGGAGTGTGCATTTGGCATGCTGACGGCAGGAATGTATACCAGAGCTGTTATCAGAGAATTGAGACCAGCCACCTGGACAGCTGATGAAACTGTGGGTTTGCACAAGTGAAGAATTTCTGCACAAACTGTCAGAAATCATCTCAGGGAAGCTCGTCGTCCTCCCCAGGGTCTTCACTTGAATACAGTTTTGCATTGTAACTGACTTCAGTGGGAAAATGCTCACCTTTGATGGCCACTGGCACGCTGGAGAAGTGTGCTCTTCACGGATGAATCCCGGTTTCAACTGTACCGGGCAGATGGCAGATAACGCACATGTCGTTGTTTGGGTGAGCTGTTTGCTAATGTCAGCGTTGTGAACAGAGTACACCATGGTGGTGGTGGGGTTATGGTATGGGCAGGCATAAGCTACAGACATCGAACACAATTTCATTTTATTGATGGCAATTTGAATGAACAGAGATACCGTGACGAGATCCTGAGGTCCATTTTCGCAGAGGTGGTACCAAGTCTTTGTTTTACAAGTCACAAGTCAGTCAAGTCTTAGCACTCAAGTCCCAAGTCAAGACCGTCAAGTATCAAGTCAAGTCTCAAGTCCTAAACTTTGAGTCATAATGTGCTCTTCACCAAATGTAATACCATTTCATATTTTTAACAATAGTAATAGTATATAACATTTACACAAATCATGAACGCTTTTAAAATATCTATATATTTATTACTTTCCAAATCAGTGTTATATTTCCATGGAAATACATGGGTAGCCATGAGAAAGTGATCGACTATCGAGGAGCGCACTCAGGCGATGTAGGCTTGTACACAATCGCCCAACCTTAACACACACACACACTCTCTCTCCTTTGTGTGGTTACAGTAGGCTAACATATGCCAATGGTTTTAGGAACAGCAGTAACATCAGGCAGGATTTAGGCTACCAACTGCCTAGCCAGTTGTAGCTCAATCTTGGATGCAATGATCGTGTTCCCGCACTGACTGACTGTGTGGAGGCTCATTGATTTAACGTTACGTTGCCTACATGATACACTAGTAAAGTAATAAAATATATAGCTGTCTGCTATATTAGCCACTTCTTACCGTTCTTTGTGCAGCTTCAAATGTCGAACAAAGTTGGAAATTGTTGCGCCTCCGTCTGTCATTTTCTTCCCGCATGTTTTGCAAGTTGCAATCCGTTTTTTTGTTGATACAGAGTCGTCTTTATATCCAGAAATAATTATTTTGGGTATCATCTTTCCAAGGGCTCCATCTGAATTCACCCGCCGACATTCCTCTGCACTGCCACGCACAACTTTTTCTCAGCTGGCACAATTTGATTGGCTGCTGTCCGATTCAAACTGTAATCTGTTAAATGAAGAGTTGATGCACTGCACACTTTTTTAATAGCATAATTTTAAATATTTGGGCTTGGGGGGTATCAAGTCAGGTCGAGTCATAAGACTCAAGTCACGAGTCATTGGTGTTAAAGTCAAAGTCGAGTTGCAAGTCATCATATTTCACGGACTCAAGTCCACACCTCTGCATTTTCGGGCCATCACCTCATGTTTCAGCGTGATAATGCACAGTCCTACAGTATGTCACAAGGATCTGTACACAATTTCTGGAAGCTGAACATGTCCCAGTTGGCTCATTCATTGGCTCATTCATCCCCCTCCTCTCCCCTGCAACTATTCCCCAGGTCAATGCTGTAAATGAGAATGTGTTCTCAGTCAACTTACCTGGTAAAATAACAGATAAATAAATAATAAAGTTCTTCCATGGCCTACATAATCACCAGACATGTCACCCATTGAGTATGTTGGGGATGCTCTGGATCGACGTGTACAACAGCATCTTCCAGTTCCCACCAATATCCAGCAACTTCGCATAGCCATTGAAGATGAGTGGGACAGCACTTCACAGGCCACAGCCTGATCAACTTCGGAAAGTATTCAGACCCCTTTCCTTTTACCACATTGTGTTACGTTACAGCCTTATTCTAAAACTAATTAAATAATACATGTTCCTCATCGATCTACATATAATACTAGATAATAACAAAGCAAAAATAGGTTTTTTGATTGTATTAAAAAGCAGAAATACATTTATTTACATATGTATTCAGACCCTTTGCTATAAAACTCGAAATTGAGCTCAAGTGCAAGTCAGGATCGAGGGAAAGATGAACGGACCAAAGTACAGAGAGATCCATGATGAAAACCTTCTCCAGAGAGCTCAGGACCTCAGACTGGGGTGAAGGGTCACCTTCCAACAGGACAACGACCCTAAGCACACAGCCAAGACAACAGAGTAGTGGCTTTGGGACAAGTCTCTGAATGTCCTTGAGTGGTCCAGCCAGAGTGTGGACTTGAACCCGATCAAACATCTGGAGAGACCTGAAAATAGTTGTGCAGCGACGCTCCCCATCCAACCTGACAGAGCTTGAGGATCTGCAGAGAAGAATGGGAGAAACTGCCCAAATACAGATGTGCCAAGCTTGTCGTGTCATACCCAAGAAGACTGGAGGCTATAATCACTGCCAAAGGTGCTTCAACAAAGTACTGAGTGCAGGGTCTGAATACTTATGTAAATGTCATTCTTCATTTTTATAAATTAGCAGTTTTTGCTTTGTCATTCAGCAGAAATAACTTACTGTTTGGCTCTGTAATTTCTCTTTAAATGTCAAGCGATGTCTCGTTAAAACCCCTATAACGGAGTAGTTGAAGCAATAACGAAAATTTGAAAAGGAATTTCTGTTAACTTCCTGAAATGGAATTGACCCCAACCCTGACGTTTACTGTATCTGGAAATGGCAGAGTTGCCTTATATTTAAAATGTCTGTCATTTAGGAAACACTCTTATTCATAAGCATTTACGGTTAAGTGCCTTGCTCAAGAACACAACAGATTTTTTACCTAGTCGGCTCAGGGATTCGAACCAGTGACCTTTCGGTTATTAACAGCTTGGCTACCAGCCTTGCCGGGCATTTGCAGTCACTTTCTCAATATGACATCTTAGTATTGGCTTTTATATGCACATTGTTTTGTGTCATATTCATTGGTCCAGGTTGACATTTTATTCATATTTTATGTTTGAATTAATTTCTCTTTTCCACCAGCTGATGTGTATCAGAAAAATAAAGTATTACCATACCCATCCACTGGTATTCTCTATAACACCAGCGGATGGGTATCAGAAAAATAATCATCACGCACAGCCTTTTATCTGCAACAAGTCAATTTAATGAAAACACATCTCTGGTGGGAGAATGCGGATAATGTTTTTATGCAGATTTTAGAATATTCGCATGAAAATCTGTCACCAATTGGATGGATATCTAGCTACTGACATGCTTCTCTAAAAACATGTTTTTCAGGCTTTAAAGGTTGGACTAAATTTGTTTTCATGCAAACTGTCCAGTTTCTGAGAGAGCCTGATTTCTCTATACTGAGAGCCAGAGTTGAAGTGACCCTGTCTATCTGAATGTTGTGGAACAAACACAATGGACGAGTGTGCGGGAGCTTCTTTTTCCTTCTGTATTCACCACCTGGACTGTGTGCACAACAGGGTGAACCCATGCTGAGCCACGAGATTGATATGCAAATATGATCTCTGCCCTCTGTATTTACAGTATGTGCTGCAGTATCTGGACTAATGTAAACATACATACAGAGGCTCTTTTGTTTTGCCAGCACGTGTAGGCTATAACCTGTTTATGGGAAGGACACAGCCCCTGTTTGTACTGCATGTGAGGATGCTCCAGGTAGGGTAGAAGTTGTCCTTAGATGCAGATCTATGAACAGTTTAGCTTGTAAGAAATCCTTAATTTAAACATTGCAGGAAAAGCACAAAACTGACCTTAGGTCAGTGTCCAGGACAATCAATGAGCAACAGAGAATCTCACTTTTTTAAAACCAGGTAGGCTAGTTGAGAACAAGTTCTCATTTGCAACTGTGACCTGGCCAAGATAAAGCAAAGCAGTTTGACACATATAACACAGACTTACACATGGAATAAACCAACATACAGTCAATAATACAGTAGAAAAAGTCTATATACAGTATGTGCAACTGAGGTAGGATAAGGAAGGTAAAGGCAATAAATAGGCCATGGTGGCGAAGTAATTACAATATACCAATTAAACATTGGAATGGTAGATATGCAGAATATGTGTATATATAAAAATATATATGTATATATGAATGTGCCAGTAGAGATATTGGGGTGCAAAGGAGCAAGATAAATAAATAAATACAGTGTGGCGATAAGGTAGTTGGATGGGACAGAGATGAGATGTGCAATTATTCACTTTAGTTTCATATGGAAGTTCTGGGTGACATTCGGCTTTCTGAATGATGAAATGACAGATCCTGACTTGTGAGATATGATTCTGTAACTTCTTTATCTTAGTGTGAAGCAGTGGAGGCTCCTCGGAGGAGAGAACCATCCTCCTCCAGTGAATTTCAGAAAAATAAAATAGTGGAACATTAAAAAAGGTTTTCAATAAAACTGCTAAATATATTCAAATGACCAAATTATTGATTCAAACATACTGATTTGCAATAAAGGTCTTCATTAGCCTCAACAGCATTCTCTGGGGTAGGACCATGGTGTAGCCAGAGGACAGGTAGTTTCTGCCACCTCTGGGTACATTGACGTCAATACAAAACCTAGGAAGCCCATGGTTCTCCTTCCATAGACTTACACAGTAATAATGACAACTTCCGGAGGACATCCTCCAACCTATCAGAGCTCTTGCAGGATGAACTGACATGTTGTCCACCCAATCAAAAGATTAGATAATTAATCTAGAACTGAAAGCATATGCTACAGCTAGCAAGCACTGCAGTGCATAACATTTGCTGAGTAGTTGAGTCAAAGAGAGAGCGAAAGAAAATAGTTGAACAATTTAACAAATTAATTTAATCAAACGAGAGGGAGACAGAGAGCTAGCTATATTTTGTTGTATCTTTTTCACTTACTTAGCTAACGAATGCAGCTAGGTAGTTTAGTGTACTGAAACACCTGGCTCAGAGAGGGATGTTACGTTAGCTAGCTGGCTATGGCTATCCAACACTGGAACTCTTCCATGTCAATATAAGCTTTTGGTTTAATTAATTTATTGCCAACGGGGCCCGTCGTTTTGACTACTAAACTGCTTTCTGTACACCGTACTGCATGATTGTAGCGGTTTTACTCATTCGTTAGTTCTAGTAGCTGTTTTGACTATGGCATTTGCTAATATGGTGACAATGATGTAGGCTGTGTTAGCAGGTATGGAAGGTTTTACTTTGAAAGCTTTTGTCACCTGGTCACAGACAACTGTTGGGTTGTGCACTAAAGTTTACAAGTGAAGGGAAAATGTACAAGGGGAAGAGTGTGTAAATGTGAGAAGGAATTACAGTATGCAACGAGCAAAATTATCATGCTGTTTGTATGTGGCTGCTGTGAAAGTTAACTGTGTTTGCAGGTGATAAGGGATGTGTTCATTCCGCTGATTCTGTTGAAAACATTTCTTAAAAACAAGCAAACGGAACGAAACAGGGATAAACATATCTGTATTTGTCCAATGGAAACTCTTGTTTGCAACTTTTTGGACTAATGATTACACGCTAGCAGGGGTGTGTATTCATGGATTTCCCCCCAAAATTGACAAAACAAAAAACATAGCAAACAATGTAGCATTCATCTCTCTGTTTCATTATTTTCCTTCAATTTGCAAGAGGCTGAATATATCTCACTGGAGAAAACATCCAAGCTAGCGAAACAGCACCCCTCTGTCTCTGTATGTGTAGGCCATCTATCTGATGCTGTCTGATCCAAAAGAGTATGACATAGTTGCCGCCCTGTAGCATTGAATGCAAGGGAAGCCAGCGAGTATTTGGCCTCTCTTGATTAAAAAAAAAAGTATAAAACAATAACCAATCAGCGTTGAGCTAAACTAAGTGAGGTCAAGTGTGAATGGTCCTGGCACACCAAAAACAAAGTGTCAAGGGAAGCCAGTTTGGATTTGGCATCACATCACATCAAGAGTATATGTAATTGCAGAAAGAACTTCAATTGTTGTCCTCCGGTTGCTAGCTAGCTAAAATTGGGGCTTTCCTAAATTAGCCATGGATGGAGATAGGGATTTGGACTTGTGGTTTTACTTTTATTCTCCATACTGGCCAATGATTACCTGTATAACTGAGATTCTGATCAAACTATTAATTAAATGTGTCCCTGACCTGAGAGGATGGAAGTTCAATATGTAGCTAGATGTAGAAGGCTAAAGTAAACTAGCTAACGTTGCCCATGAAAGGAAGTTAGACTAACGAGCAAGCATTTTAGTCAGGTAGCCTTGGAGAACAAAAAATAAAAGTGTGCATTGTATGACAGAGCGATCGACAGTTTCCTTGACATGAAAGAGAGGTGGATGGCACTCTACAAATAGGGTGAGTCAACGCACACACACACACACACACAAATCAGAACCATGGACAGGCACATATTTAGCTTACATTGATTGGACTAAATTGTTTTAGGTATATTTCAGTTGTCACTGTATTAGACTACGCATGGTTGATTTGATGATGTTGAAATGTTGAAGTTGAAATGGTGCTGAAATAGCAACTTCTGTTTTCTTTGCGACTTGCGGTAACTCTCTGTGGTTCTAAATTAATAGTTGGCCAGTGGGCCGAAAATGACGGAAACATTAACTTGCTTGACCATGCTGTAGGTCATGTAACTAACTGGTTGTTACATGCAATATGCTTTGTGGACTTCACTGGACAGTGGTTGCTCTCCGGTTTTGTGATGAAACAAAGATGTGGTTTAATTTATTCTGCCACTGTCTTTTTACTGTCTCGGCCTTTAGACCTATATATCATGGTCGCAAGGCATATGAACTAACAGGTTATATAGCAAACAACGCAATTATCACAACACACAGGTTGTAATAGGGCTATTTTCTTCCCTGCCTTCCCAGTGATTTTACCCACGAACCGCTACTGCACCCTAGATCAGCTAGATGCAGGCAAGTGTGCAAGGCGGTATTGAATGGCGCAGCGGTCTAAGGCACTGCATCTCAGTGCTTGAGGCGTCATTACAGACACTCTGGTTTGATTCCATGCTGTATTACAACCGGACGTGATTGGGAGTCCCATAGGGTGGCGCACAATTGGCCCAGCGTCGTCCAGGTTTGGCTGGTGTAGGCCGTCATTGTAAATAAGAATTTGTTCTTAACTTGCCTAGTTACATTTTAAACATTTAAAATGTGTCATTGTCTGTCACCTTAATTACTCAAACTTTTCTCTGTAACAACCTCATGGCTATAGGGAAAATTTGAGTATCATGTAGTGACCTAAACCTATCGATGTTACATTGAGCTGGGTGAATGGAATATGAAGAATATGTGGACACTATAAATAGCTAGGTGTCTGGCTAGACTGTAAACTCTCCTTCCAGACTCAGATTAAACATCTCCAATCCAAAATCAAATCTAGAATCGGCTTTCTATTTCGCAACAAAGCCTCCTTCCCTCATGCCGCCAAACTTACCCTCGTAAAACTGACTTTCCTACCGATCCTCGACTTTGGCGATGTCATCTACAAAATAGCTTCCAACACTCTACTCAGCAAACTGGATGCAGTCTATCACAGAGCCATCCGTTTTGTTACCAAATACCCTTATACCACCCACCACTGCGACCTGTATGCTCTAGTCGGCTGGCCCTCGCTACATATTCGTCGCCAGACCCACTTGCTCCAGGTCATCTATAAGTCTATGCTAGGTAAAGCTCCGCCTTATCTCAGTTCACTGGTCACGATAACAACACCCACCCGTAGCACACGTTCCAGCAGGTACAGTGGGGCAAAAAAGTAGTTAGTCAGCCACCAATTGTGCAAGTTCTCCCACTTAAAAAGATGAGAGAGGCCTGTAATTTTCATCATAGGTACACTTCAACTATGACAGACAAAATGAGAAAAAAAAATCCAGAAAATCACATTGTAGGATTTCAAATGAATTTATTTGCAAATTATGGTGGAAAATAAGTATTTGGTCACCTACAAACAAGCAAGATTTCTGGCTCTCACAGACCTGTAACTTCTCATTTAAGAGGCTCCTCTGTCCTCCACTTGTTACCTGTATTAATGGCACCTGTTTGAACTTGTTATCAGTATAAAAGACACCTGTCCACAACCTCAAGCAGTCACACTCCAAACTCCACTATGGCCAAGACCAAAGAGCTGTCAAAGGACACCAGAAACAAAATTGTAGACCTGCACCAGGCTGGGAAGACTGAATCTGCAATAGGTAAGCAGCTTGGTTTGAAGAAATCAACTGTGGGAGCAATTATAAGAAATGGAAGACATACAAGACCACTGACAATCTCCCTCGATCTGGGGCTCCACGCAAGATCTCACCCCGTGGGGTCAAAATGATCACAAGAACGGTGAGCAAAAATCCCAGAACCACACGGGGGGGACCTAGTGAATGACCTGCAGAGAGCTGGGACCAAAGTAACAAAGCCTACCATCAGTAACACACTACGCCGCCAGGGACTCAAATCCTGCAGTGCCATACGTGTCCCCCTGCTTAAGCCAGTACATGTCCAGGCCCGTCTGAAGTTTGCTAGAGAGCATTTGGATGATCCAGAAGAAGATTGGGATAATGACATTTGGTCAGATTAAACCAAAATATAACTTTTTGGTAAAAACTCAACTCGTCGTGTTTGAAGGACAAAGAATGCTGAGTTGCATCCAAAGAACACCATACCTACGGTGAAGCATGGGGGTGGAAACATCATGCTTTGGGGCTGTTTTTCTGCAAAGGGACCAGGACGACTGATCCGTGTAAAGGAAAGAATGAATGGGGCCATGTATCGTGAGATTTTGAGTGAAATCCTCCTTCCATTAGCAAGGGCATTGAAGATGAAACGTGGCTGGGTCTTTCAGCATGACAATGATCCCAAACACACCGCCCGGGCAACGAAGGAGTGGCTTCGTAAGAAGCATTTCAAGGTCCTGGAGTGGCCTAGCCAGTCTCCAGATCTCAACCCCATAGAAAATCTTTGGAGGGAGTTGAAAGTCTGTGTTGCCCAGCAACAGCCACAAAACATCACTGCTCTAGAGGAGATCTGCATGGAGGAATGGGCCAAAATACCAGCAACAGTGTGTGAAACCTTGTGAAGACTTACAGAAAACATTTGACCTCTGTCATTGCCAACAAAGGGTATATAACAAAGTATTGAGAAACTTTTGTTATTGACCAAATACTTATTTTCCACCATAGTTTGTAAATAAATTCATTAAAAATCCTACAATGTGATTTTCTGGATTTTTTTTCTCATTTTGTCTGTCATAGTTGAAGTGTACCTATGAAAATTACAGGCCTCATCTTTTTAAGTGGGAGAACTTGCACAATTGGTGGCTGACTAAATACTTTCTTGCCCCACTATATATCTCACTTATCATCCCCAAAGCCAACACCTCATTTGGCTGCCTTTCCTTCCAGTTCTCTGCTGCCAGTGACAAGCATTTCGCTACACTCGCATTAACATCTGCTAACCATGTGTATGTGACAAATAAAATTTGATTTGATTTGATTTGACTGGAACGAATTGCAAAAATCACTGAAGTTGGAGACTTTTATTTCCCTCACCAACTTCAAACATCAACTATCTGAGCAGCTAACCGATCGCTGCAGCTGTACATAGTCCATCTGTAAATAGCCCACCAAATCTACCTACCTCATCCCCATACTGTTTTTATTTTATTTACTTTTCTGCTCTTTGGCATACCAGTATCTCTACTTGTACATCATCATCTGATCATTTATCACTCCAGTGTTAATCTGCAAAATTGTAATTATTCGCTTCTATGGCCTATTTATTGCCGACCTCATGTCTTCTGCACACACTGTATATAGACTTTATTTTTTTCTACTGTGTTATTGGCTTGTTTATTGTTTACTTCATTTGTAACTCTGTGTTGTTGTCTGTGTCACACTGCTTTGCTATATCTTGGCCAGGTCGCAGTTGCAAATGAGAACTTGTTCTCAACTGGCCTAGCTGGTTAAATAAAGGTGAAATAAAAAATAAAAATTAATAAAAATTAGATTTTTTTTTATTATTGTGTGTGTACGTACATTTGGATCCTGTCCAAAAGAGAGAGATACACACAAAGTTTATCTATACAGCTTTATTTGGACATTAATTTGATAACAGGGTTTAGTCCATATGCGCTGCACACCTTTGTGTGACACTAACACAGGTCAAATTATGTTGTTTACTTCCTTATAGTTATAATTAATAGTCATTTACTTTAGCACTATTAAATATGGAACAGGGTTCTCGAACATTGGGTGTGTCATTTGGAAATCCTCAAAGGTCTTAATTAAGGTCCTGTGATAATGGAGCATTTCCATACAGCATTTACCCCAGTGTTTTCCCCAAGTCTCAGACTTGTCTGTTTCCATCTATTTAGGCCGGCACCCGTGTTTCACTGGGTCATGGCCCCAGTGGACCAGCTCTCACTTGGAGCCAAAGCCAGGCCACTGGTACTTTTCAGTAGTCACTCACATAACGGCCAACTGTGAACTTCAACACCTTCTCACAAAGCAACTGTTTTGCTTATGCAGAGGATGTTGATTCTGGTCTTCACAAGTCCTCACTACTAGGGAAACACAATTCCCCTAGTATAACATAAGGGTGTATGCACTTTTACAATTTGACCCTGAACTCAATGTGAACTGTTATCAGTGACACACCTCTACAAATACTAACTTATCAGTCTTTCTATAGCAATGTTGTTTCCCTAAACTGCTTTGTCATTACTCACAATTGCGTCACACCCTATTGTTGGAGCAAGAATTCCTTCTACCCTTCCCTCACAAAATAAAATCCCACTGGGCACAGAAGTCAATTCAATGTATATTCCACATTGGTTCTGACGTGGAAACAACATTGTTTCAACCAGTGTGTGCACAGTGGGATGGTAATCTCGATCTTTGAAAAGAAAGAGAATGACACTGTAGCTGCAAACGTAGACAGAAATACTAAAGAAAGAAATCATTAGATAGGAAATTTGACTGAAAAATAGAGATCCAGACCAACACAACCCTATAGAATGGACTCAAGGTAATTGAAATGTGCAGTGACCAGTGAGAGCATGTCAAACACACTTCCATGGTCGACCTTTACAAACTGGAAATGTTTGATTTACAGTGATGATGTAAATCATTCTGCCCGGGTATTTAAAAAGTTTCAGGTGGGTTTTTTTTTTACCTGTCACTGGGCAGAACTGGACTTATTGTGTTCATCTGCTGGTGATGAGCATGTTCCTTGTGTCAGGGGCAAGGCTGTGTTTACACAGGCAGCTCAATTCTGATCTTTTGCCCAATTATTGGCAAAAGATCTGATCTGAATAGTCAAAAGACCAATCATTGGGCAAAAGATTAGAATTTGGCGGCCTGTGTTGCTACAGCATAATTTCTGTAGTTAGAAGTGCATTAGGTCGAGGAAATATGATTGACATTACACAAGCTTTATGTTATGCATGGTACGACGTGCTGGCTAGAAAAAAACACTTCAGGCTGTAAGTGAATGGATAAACACTGCAGCAAAGAAAATATGTTTTCCTCAAGTTCCTCTGCATGCACATCACTGATGACCTAAAATGGTCTCTTCACACAGACGGTGTGGTGAAGAAGGCGCAACAGTGCCTCTTCAACCTCAGGGGGCTGAATACATGTGTTGTCCCCTTAGGCACTGCCTGTTCACCCTGCTACCATCTAGAAGGTGGAGACAGTACAGGTGCATCAAAGCTGGGAACAAGAGACTGATAAACAGCTTCTATCTCCAAACAAAGAAAGTTATGTCTATTAGGAAGTAATGAAGTTATCAGAGATCAGATCTCTACCAATGGGAATGGATACCTTTGTTTCCTGGTCGGAGCACCACTGGTGTTTTTTCAAGCTGCAATAAAATGATGCATCCTCCAGGTGAGGCTGTTTTCATATCATTTTACAATCTTAGTCATTCTTTCAGTCTGTGACTGTGAGCCGCATTCTCCATAACGTTTTTGATAATACAGGTAAATAGTGACCACTAGCGACTGTTCAGGCTACTGCTGTGATTGTGTATTTCTCCCTGTTGTTTTTCACCAGGATCTCTATGGGAAACATGGAAAATAGCAACAGGCAGTGTAGTCAGAGTTTAACAGATTGTGTAATACATTAATCATGTTTCCTTAGCGAATCAGTAGCAGCAGTTGCCGCGTTCAAAACAACTGGGAACTGGGAAGTCGGAGATTTCCGAGTTTCCAGTTCCCAGACAACTGAGAACTTGAAAAAAAAACGAGCTTTGATTGGGAAACGTCGTTTTGAACGGTCATCCAACTCAGATTCCAAGACGGAAACTCAGGGATCTTTTTAGAGCGCCAACTTTCCAACCTGAAGATCACTGACGTCATGATTTGACCTCATTTTTTCCAGGGTTCCTAGTTGTCGTGAAAGCATCAAATAGCCTGAACAGTGGCTAGAGGTCGACCTGTTTATTGGGGTAAATAGTGACCACTAGCGGCTGTTCAGGCTATAGCAGCAGGTGCCGTTTTATAGCAGAGCAGCCTCCCACTACATAACAACATTGTTCCAACAATGTTTTACTTGACTTGCTTTAGAATGTTTTTAGTTTAATAAATAGGGTTTCTTCACATTGTGTACATTCATGGGGCGGCAGGTAGCCTAGTGGTTAGTGCTTTGGAATAGTAACCGAAAGGTTGTAAGTTCGAACCCCCAAGTAAAAATCTGTTGTTCTGCCCCTGAACAAGGCAGTTAACCCACTGTTCTTAGGCCATCATTGAAAGAAGAACTTGTTCTTAACTGACTTACCTAGTTAAATAACGTTTTTTTTTAAAGTATGCATGTGAATAGGCTACAAATGAGCATTTCTAAAAGGAGTACACAGAAATCTAAACTGTGAACGAACAGTGTGGTTTATACTGTTGACACCACATGTTTGTTAGTGTGGTGCACGTTTCAATTGGTGATGTTACTCGCTCTGAGACCTTAAGGTAGTTGCTTCCCTTGCTCTGCAAGGGCCGTTGCTTTTGTGGAGCGATGGGTAACGATGCTTCAAGGGTGGTTGTTGTCTATGTGTGCAGAGGGTCCCTGGTTCGGGGCGAGGAGAGTGACAGATGTTAAACTGCACAACACATTGTTTGAATAATATCTGACCTGGGGTGGTGTAACATAAAGACAGACTCATGAAGTATTATTTTCAAAACTTCTCACCTCCGGGCCTTGCTGTCTTTGTCACGGTCACAGGCTCTGACGATCACCTTGCCAGAAAACATGGAAAGGATTAATACCATACAACAATATGAGTTGGTAAATCCTTTGGTGGATGCTCTGTTCTGTAGACTTAGAAAAATAAAAAAAACGTAACATAAATATATATAAACTACCGTTCAAAAGTTTGGGATCACTTAGAAATGTCCTTGTTTTCCATGAAAACATACATGAAATAAGTTACAAAATAGGAAATATAGTCAAGACGTTGACAAGGTGTTAAGGTATTATTTTTCCTCTGAAGGAGGTGTAGCAGGGATCGGACCAAAATGCAGCATGGCTATCTTCATACATCTTTAATAAAGACGATACGTACCGTGAAAACCCTAACCAGCCTTATCTAGTGCAAACAGAGACAGGAACAATCACCCACCAAACACTCAAAGAATATGGCTGCCTAAATATGGTTCCCAATCAGAGACAACGATAAACACCTGCCTCTGATTGAGAACCACTCCAGGCAACCAGACTTAACTAGACAACTATACTACACCACAATCCCATAACCTACAAAAACCCCAAGACAAAACACACCACATAAATAACCCATGTCACACCCTGGCCTGACCAAAATAATAAAGAAAACACAAAATACTAAGACCAGGGCGTGACACGAGGTTATAAATAATGTTTTTTTTATTGAATAGTTGTGTCCTTTCGCCAAAGAATCCTCCATTTGCAGCAATTACAGCCTTACAGACCTTTGGCATTCTAGTTATCAATTTGTTGAGGTAATCTGAAGAGATTTCACCCCATGCTTCCTGAAGCACCTCCCACAAGTTGGATTGGCTTGATGGGCACTTACGTACCATACGGTCAAGTGGCTCCCACAACAGCGCAGTAGGGTTGAGATCTGGTGGCTGTGCTGCCACTCCATTATAGACAGAATACCAGCTGACTGCTTCTTCCCTAAATAGTTCATGCATAGTTTGGAGCTGTGCTTTGGGTCATTGTCCTGTTGTAGGAGGAAATTGGCTCCAATTAAGCGTCGTCCACAGGGTGCGTCATGGCGTTGCAAAGTGGAGTGATAGTCTTCCTTCTTCAAGACCCCTTTTACCCTGTACAAATCTCCCACTTTACCATCACCAAAGCACCCCCAGACCACCAGATTGCCTCCACCATGCTTGACAGATGGCATCAAGCACTCCTCCAGCATCTTTTATTTTTTTCTGCGTCTCACGAATGTTCTTTGTGATCCGAACATCTCAAACTTAGATTAGTCTGTCCATAACACCTTTTTTTCCAATCTTCCTCTGTCCAGTGTCTGTGTTCTTTTGCCCATATTTATTTTTATTGGCCAGTCTGAGATATGGCTTTTTGCAACTCTGCCTAAAAGGCCAGCATCCCGGAGTCACCTCTTCACTGTTGACGTTGAGACTGGTGTTTTGCGGGTACTATTTAATGAAGCTGCAGTTGAGGACTTGTGAGGCGTCTGTTTCTCAAACTAGACACTGTAATGTACTTGTCCTCTTGCTCAGTTGTGCACCGGGGCCTCCCACTTTTCTTTATATTTTGATTAGAGCCAGTTTGCTCTCTTCTGTGAAGGGAGTAGTACACAGTGTTGTATGAGATCTTCAGTTTCTTGGCAATTTCTCGCCTTCATTTCTCAAAACAAGAATAGACTGACGAGTTTCAGAATAAAGTTATTTGTTTCTGGCCATTTTGAGCCTGTAATCAATCCCCCAAATGCTGATGCTTCAGATACTCAACTAGTGTTATTGCAGTTTTATTGCTTCTTTAATCAGAACAGCAGTTTTCAGCTGTGCCAACATAATTGCAAAAGGGTTTTCTAATTAGCAATTAGCCTTTTAAAATGATAAACTTGGATTAGCTAACACAACGTGCCATTAGAACACAGGAGTGATGGTTGCTGATAATGGGCCTCTGTACATGTATGTAGATTTTTCCTAAAAAAATCTTCAGTTTCCAGCTACAATTGTCATTTATAACATTAACAATGTCTACACTGTATTTGTGATCAATTTGATGTTATTTTAAATGGACAAAAAATGTAATTTTCTTTTTAAGTGACCTCAAACTTTTGAACGGTGGTGTATATGGTCCCAGTCCCAACCCAGTTTTGGAACCCTTGGGGGCTTATTTATAGTGTATGTATTGGGCAAAATTACTACTGTGGTCTATTCCAACTGAAAGTGGTAACATAAGGTTATTAGCTATAATTGATAGACTCTCACCAAGTAATAGGTTAATTGACTCTTGGTTTGTTCCTTGTCAATTATGATTGATAAGAATTCTTTACAGTAGGCCTCCCAACTGTACATTTTAGTCATTTAGCAGACTCTCTTATCCAGAGCGATTTACAGGAGCAAGTAGGGTTAAGTTTCTTGCTCATAGACACATCGCCAGATTTTTTTTTACCTAGTCAGCTCTGGAATTCGAACCAGCGACCTTTCGGTTACTGGCCCACCGCCCTTAACCACTAGGCTACCTGTACAAATGCCGCCATACAATTTAGTCATACATTGGAGGGGACTGTAGCCTATTGAAGAGCTAATGAATAGCTATTAATGTGTTTTCTTACCCCAAAAAACACAAGAAGTCATAGGAGTAGGATGGAGAGAGGGGCATATATGGAGCGCAGTGAAGCTGTAAGATTTGTGAGTGTGTGATGTGATGGACGTTGGGGCTTGCATGTATGTATGTCAGGAGCAGAGCTGTGTAATTTAACCATTTCTATCTCGTTCTAAAACACACCGTATTTTACACACACACACACACGTCATAGCCCTATGGTAGACCAGACCCGTACAGAGCCAGAGCGGAAACCCCTCCCGAATCCCAGCTCCGGCAGCCGAGCAAAAGAAAAGAGGAATACCAAGAAATCAGGAGACAAGGAGAAATAACAGGAGGAAAAGAAACTATCATAATAAAGTGAGTGCAGTCTGTCATTGATTGTATCAACTGTCTATTTGAATGGGATCCTGTAGATTTGATATATATTTGCTAGAGAACAAACACTTTCGAGCAATGGTTAAGGATTTTTTTCCTGGAGAAAAAAAATGTCCAGACAACCGAAATTAGCAGGAATAGCTAACTTTACTTATCGGTTTAGCCAGCAAGGTAATAGCTAATACAAACACCGCCCCTCCCTTTAATTTCCCCATGATATTGTTATAGGAACATTTTATAATAAAGCAAACCCTATTTATTAAATGTTTGTTGTCACATAGTTAACAGTTTTCACCCTAAATGTGGGTAGCGTTAGCTAGCTAGCAAGCTAACTGCTAATGCTAAGATAGTTTGCTAGTTAGTTAGCTTGACAATGTGAATCAGATTATGTTCAGATATTTAGATGCTTAGCCTACTCATGCTAGCTAGCTACTGGACCGTGTTTGGTCAGAAGAGGCACATCCACATTAGGAGCTTTGGCGCATGTTCTGTTCTAATGCCTTTGATGCACAACAACTTTCCTCAGGATGGGAAACATGTAGGCATGTATTCAATGGCCATCTTAAGTGCAAATGATGTTGTCAGTTTGCAAACAGTTCATTGTGATTGTTATTGTATTCCATCAATGGTTTTGACATCTATGACAACTTGTTGACATTATAGCCAGTGTTATTGAGAAACAGTTGCTGTGCTGTAAAGTACTGTATCGTGGATTGCCACGAAATGGGCGGATGAAACGGATGCAGCTACAGAAAACCTTCTCACAGCCAGCCAACTGGACTTTACAAAACCCCTTGTCACACTTAGCCAGCTGTGTCCAATATTCTCTCTCCCATCATAGCTAACAGATTGCATTTTGCTAACAAATAGCGTAGCCTAACAGTGTTTGCATATACTGACCACCTACATTAAGCTACAAACATACGCTAGATATGAAATAAAGTCTAGAAAATAATCAGGACACTTTGTCTGTCAGCCTTGTGTTCCATGACCTTTTCATGTCACAGCAGTGAACCGAATGAGGAGGACATTCCTTTGCTAGACTGCTCACTCAGATGGGGTATTCAAGCAGCAGTACCACCACCGCTGTTCTGTAGCGCGCAGCAAATCCTTGTTGAGTTTAGCTAACTCCCACTGATGGTACCCTCCGCCAGCCCATCACCCACCCACCCTAATTGTGTTATTGCTGGTGAGAAAGAGGATTATAACAACATCACATTAAGAAGACATTTCACTGTCATACTCCTGTGTACAACTTCAACTACACGGGTTGACTCACAATTTGTGGCACACGTTAGAGAAGGAGACCCAGATGTGAAGAATGGCATTGTGGCCACCAATTTACTGAAATTGAGATCGCTGTTCATCTTCAAGTCATTGACTTGTTGTTTGACAAGTTTTCTACAGCTGTGGGCTTATAAAATGTAGGCTACTGGCTGAATGTCTTTATTGTACCCAAGGTTGGTTGTTGTGTCACGAGACACTGTCAGGTCAAAGCAGTGTTTTCCATTAGCGCCGTCTCTCGGCTAATCAGCCGGTTACAGACTCATTTTCAGCCAGTTACATTTTCCATTTCATATTAAAGCAACTTTTTGGGCGACCCAACCAAATTCACGTGGATATGTGAGTTATAGATCTGCCATTCTCGTTTAAAGCAAGTCTAAAATAATTGGTAGATCTATTCTATATGCTCTAGTTCTATGCTTCCCATTCTTTAGTTTAGTTTTTGCATCTTTTACTTTTGGTTTTGTACACAAGGTGAAAACACTTTGTTTATTGAAATGATATTTAAGAGCGATGTAGATGGCGCTAAATGCCGCTCTACATTATACATTGCTCGTTTTTGTCGCAAACTATTAGAATTTGAACAACCAGAAAATGAAGGAGCGGTTTCTGCATATTGCAACTTTAATTAGGCAACTTTTGATGTAAAAGTTAGTCCGTCGAGCCCTCTCTCGCTAGAATGAACGATATGAATGTTTTAGGTTTTAGCGATCTATTGATAGGATAGGTGCCTGTAAGTCACAAAGCAAGTGATTTACAGGGAGATGCAGCAGAGAGGCAAAGTGAGACGTTTCACTCTTTCCAAAATCTGTCCAATGTCTGCCAAATTTGTTTCTATGGACTTATTTTGGACCTAAGCATGTCACCTACCTTCCCGCCTTTGGGACATTGACTCCTATTAATACGGCAGAGACATGAGCATTCTGTCATTATATAAGAGTGCCTTAGGAAAGTATTCAGACCCCTTGACTTTTTTCACATTTTGTTACATTACAGCGTTATAATAAAATGGATTAAATAAAATAAAAAGTCCATAACAATCTACACACAATACCCCATAATGACAGAGCGAAAACAAGTTTTTTGAAATGTTTGAACACTTATGTAAATAAGGTATTTCTGTTTACAATTTTTTATAAGTATTCAGACCCTTTGCTCTGAGACTCGAAATTGAGCTCGGGTGCATCCTGTTTCCATTGATCATCCTTGAGATGTTTCTACAACTTGATTGTGGAGTCCACCTGTGGTAAATTAAATTGATTGCATATGATTTGGAAAGGCACACACCTGTGTATGTAAGGTCCCAAAGTTGACAGTGCATGTCAGAATGCCAAGCATCACGTCTGGAGGAAACCTGCCACCGTCCCTATGGTGAAGCGTGGTGGCAGAATCATGCTGTGGGGATGTTTTTCAGGGGCAGGGACTGGGAGACTAGTCAGGATCAAGGCAAAGATGAACGGAGCGAAGTACAGAGAGATCCCTGATGACAACCTGCTCAGGACCTCAGACTGGGGTGAAAGTTCACCGTCCAGCAGGACAACGACCCTAAGCACACAGCCAAGACAATGCAGGAGTGGCTTCGGGACAAGTCTGAATGTCCTTGAGTGGCCCAGCCAGAGCCCGGACTTGAACCCGATCAAACATCTCTGGAGAGATGAAAATAGCTTTGCAGCAACGTTCCCTGTCCAACCTGACAGAGCTTGAGAGGATCTGCAGAGAAGTATAAGAGAAACTCCCCAAATACAGATGTGCAAAGCTTTTAACATCATACCCATGAAGACTCGAGGCTGTAATCGCTACCAAAGGTGCTTCAACAAATTATTGAGTAAACGGTCTGAATACTTATGTAAATGTTTTTTTTACATGTTTTGCTTTGTCATTATGGGGTATTGTGTGTAGATTGAGGAAAAAATAAATGTAATACATTTCAGAATAAGGCTGTAACCTAACAAAATGTGGAAAAAGTCAAAGGGTCTGAATACTTTCCGAAGGTACCGTACATATCTCTGGTTGCAGTTGTATTTCTTTACACGGAGGAGGGTGCTTGTGAATTTGCATGTCCCATGTAGTGTAAGTGTTAACGATGAGTCAATCTACGACTTAGCCTAATTATTGTTTTCTGACACATTAATTATTTTTTTGAGTGTTTCACATAGCCAGGCATGCGGAGTCGTGGCGCGTAGTAGGCTATTTACTGTGAGTTGATTGACAATTGAACAGCAAGTGTTGATTAGTTTATAAAAGTTGTCGAACTGACTGAATAAAGTCCATATCCTATATCCCTTTGACAGGTTTACTTTCCTAGAATTCCAGACAATGACTCGTATTGTCAGTCAGTGTAGCCTTCCGAATCGCATCGGTGAGAGAGTTGTTTATTTGGCTCCCTAATTTGCGTTTGCTACTGGTAGGATTTTTGCCGATTTATCTGCAGATGAATTCTGAAAACCATTTGATGAAGATGATGAATCATCACTGCATGAATAGTAGGTAGTGAAGAGCCTCATTCTGGTCCAAATATGACAATTAGTGCCCTCATGGAATCCAGGCATTAAAATGGAATTCAACAATATTCAAACATTTACTGACCTTAGCAGGAAATCAACTAAATGTATAGAAAAATTGGGCAAATGTTTTAATTTATCATAAGACATGAACAGAGTGCCTCAGGGATGTATATTTCCTGCAACTTTCTGAAGAAGCAACAAGTGTGTGTGCGTAGTGCACATGTCTACCACTTTGTGTAGCCATTAGCGATGATGCTAATGAAAACGGTCTTCTGGTAGATGGAAAGGTTTTCCCAAAAACCTTCTCAATTAAATGTTGATACAAAGTAGCCTAAGCTTACCTGGCAGAATGATATCATGATTATTTTCATCAATCCAGTGGGTATTTGTTTTGCAAACTCTACCATCAAAACACTGCTAAACAACAGCCTCTTGCTAGTTGCACACTTAAATTAAGGGTAATTTACATCCCAAAATCAAAATTGATCTGATTTTTCCCAGACCTCAAAAGTGGTCTCCTGATGTGGTTAAAGCATTGTTGTGGACTTAGAACATCCAATTTTGTTTTTCTATTAAAAAAGTGTTGGGGGTTTTCTGGAGCGAAAAACTGAGGAAACGGAAATCAGGAAAATCAAAACCATACATTTTATTTTTAAAGATAATGTGGGTTATTTACTTAATTTTTCTGTTTTAATAATATACGTAATTTTAAGAACAAACATCATTGTGGTAATTCATATCTTGCAGTAAAACTGTAAATCAAACTTTAATCTCAAGAGAAGAGGGGTTTAATGTTCTCTTATTTAGAAAGTAGTCCTGATCATATAGACCTAGACAGTATCCAAAACAAAAATAAACTGAATATATACATTTTCAGTAATTAAAATGGAAAAGTCGTGTCTTTCTACACAATACCACAACACATTTTTCTAATATTCAATCATTTAGCTGTGTATTTCAGATGAAATCAAGGCATTAGAATGTACCAGAGGCCACCAAAATGTAGCTTCTTCTGCAAACAATTTGGGCCCTGAGGGCGGCTGGCTACTTTTTCTATTTGACTAACTACTATATGTACTTTTAGAAAACACTGGTCAAAAGTGATCAGATTCATGACACAACAAGTCTGATCAAAAATAACTCTCTTCTTGCACTTTCACTAGGCGGCCAGTCAGAGGCTATTTCTTTATTGTGGGTGACTCACTATGTTATGCAAGCCTTACTTTTCAATGTTGTCTTTCTAGGCCTTATAGTTTTAAGTATTGATCCGTACCTGCCTGATAGTGGAGGAACCCCTTCCATGTGAAATGTTTGAAGGTCCACCATCCCTTCAACCATTTTGTGTCAGGGAAAAGTTGCTGCCATGATATGTTGTCTTATGTCTCTCTTTATGTAGTGTTGTGATGTGTTTTTGTCCTGTAATTGTAATTTTTTATTTGTATTTTTAATTCCAGCCCCTGTCCCTACAGGAGGCCTTTTGGTAGGCCATCATTGTAAATAAGAATGTGTTCTTAACTGACTTGCCTAGTTAATTAAAGGTCAAATAAAAAAGGTGAAGGCTTTCATAGCTCAGACACACCAAATGGGCCGCAGGTGGTTTTATCCCCCCCCCCCCCCAATATATACAGTGGGGATAACAAGTATTTGATACACTGCCGATTTTGCAGGTTTTCCGAAGTACAAAGCATGTAGAGGTCTGTAATTTTTTATCATAGGTACATTTCAACTGTGAGAGACGGAATCTAAAACAAAATTCCAGAAAATCACATTGTATGATTTGTAAGTAATTAATTTGCATTTTATTGCATGACATAAGTATTTGATCACCTACCAACCAGTAAGAATTCCGGCTCTCACAGACCTGTTAGTTTTTCTTTAAGAAGCCCTCCTGTTCTCCACTCATTACCTGTATTAACTGCACCTGTTTGAACTCGTTACCTGTATAAAATACACCTGTCCACACACTCAATCAAACAGACTCCAACCTCTCCACAATGGACAAGACCAGAGAGCTGTGTAAGGACATCAGGGATAAAATTGTAGACCTGCACAAGGCTGGGATGGGCTACAGGACAATAGGCAAGCAGCTTGGTGAGAAGGCAACAACTGTTGGCGCAATTATTAGAAAATGGAAGAAGTTCAAGATGACGGTCAATCACCCTCGGTCTGGGGCTCCATGCAAGATCTCACCTCGTGGGGCATCAATGATCATGAGGAAGGTGAGGGATCAGCCCAGAACTACACGGCAGGACCTGGTCAATGACCTGAAGAGAGCTGGGACCACAGTCTCAAAGAAAACCATTAGTAACACACTATGCCGTCATGGATTAAGATCCTGCCGTCATGGATTAAGGTCCCCCTGCTCAAGCCAGCGCATGTCCAGGCCCGTCTGAAGTTTGCCAATGACCATCTGGATGATCCAGAGGAGGAATGGGAGAAGATCATGTGGTCTGATGAGACAAAAAATTTAGCTTTTTGGTCTAAACTCCACTCGCCGTGTTTGGAGGAAGAAGAAGGATGAGTACAACCCCAAGAACACCATCCCAACCGTGAAGCATGGAGGTGGAAACATCATTCTTTGGGGATGCTTTTTTGCAAAGGGGACAGGATGACTGCACTGTATTGAGGGGAGGATGGATAGGGCCATGTATTGTGAGATCTTGGCCAACAACCTCCATCCCTCAGTAAGAGCATTGAAGATGGGTTGTGGCTGGGTCTTCCTGCATGACAACGACCCGAAACACACAGCCAGGGCAACTAAGGAGTTGCTCCGTTAGAAGCATCTCAAGGTCCTGGAGTGGCCTAGCCAGTCTCCAGACCTGAACCCAATAGAAAATCTTTGGAGGGAGCTGAAAGTCCGTATTGCCCAGCGACAGCCCCGAAACCTGAAGGATCTGGAGAAGGTCTGTATGGAGGAGTGGGCCAAAATCCCTGCTGCACTGTGTGCAAACCTGGTCAAGAACTACAGGAAACGTTTGATCTCTGTAATTGCAAACAAAGGTGTCTGTACTAAATATTAAGTTCTGATTTTCTGATGTATCAAATACTTACAGTGGGGCAAAAAAAGTATTTAGTCAGCCACCAATTGTGCAAGTTCTCCCACTTAAAAAGATGAGAGGCCTGCCATTAATACAGGTAACGAGTGGAGGACAGAGGAGCCTCTTAAAGAAGAAGTTACAGGTCTGTGAGAGCCAGAAATCTTGCTTGTTTGTAGGTGACCAAATACTTATTTTCCACCATAATTTACAAATAAATTCATAAAAAATCCTACAATGTGATTTTCTGGATTTTTGTTTTAGACTCTGTCTCTCACAGTTGAAGTGTACCTATGATAAAAATTACAGACCTCTCTCTACATGCTTTGTAAGTGGGAAAACCTGCAGAATCGTCAGTGTGTCAAATACTTGTTCTCCCCAAGGTATATAGTACCAGTCAAAGGTTTGGAGACACCTACTAATACAAGGGTTTTTATTTATTTTTTACAATTTTCTACGTTATAGAATAATAGTGAAGACATCAAAACTATGAAATACCACATATGGAATTATGTAGTAACCAAAAAAGTGTTAAACAAATATTTGAATATCTTCAAAGTTGCCACCCTTTGCCTTGATGACTGTTTTGCACACTCTTGGTATTATCTCAAGTTAACTGCCTTGTTCAGGTGCAGAACGACAGATTATTACCTTGTCGACTCAGGGATTTGATCCAGCAACCAACTGGCCCAACGCACTAACCACCTGCCGCCCCAAAGTTAATTTGTGGATTTTTTTTCTTCTTAATGCGTTTGAGCCAGTCAGTTGTGTAGTGACAAGGTAGGGGTGGTATACAGAAGGTAGCCCTATTTGGTAAAATACCAAGAATAGCTCAAATAAGCAAAGAGAAACGACAGTCCATTACTTTAAGACATGAAGGTCAGTCAATCCGGAAATGTTCAATAACTTTTAAAGTTTCTTCAAGTGCAGTCACAAAAACCATCAAGCGCTGTGATGAAACTGGCTCTCATGAGGACCGCCACAGGAAAGGAAGACCCAAAGTTACCTCTGCTGCAGAGGATAAGTTACCAGAGGATTAGAGTTACCAGTCTCAGAAATTTCTGCCCAAATAAATGCTTCACAGAGTTCAAGTAACAGACACATCTCAACATCAACTGTTCAGAGGAGACTGTGTGAATAAGGCCTTCATAGATCAAATTGCTCCAAAGAAACCACTACTAAAGGACACCAATAAGAAGAGACTTGCTTGGTCCAAGAAACACGAGTAATGGACATTAGACCGGTAGAAATCTGTCCTTTGGTTTGATGAGTCCAAATTTGAGATGTCTTTGTGAAACACAGAGTAGGTGAACGGATGATCTCTGCATGTGTGGTTCTCACCGTGAAGCATAGAGGTGTGATGTTGTGGGGGTGCTTTTCTGGTGACACTGTCAGTGATTTATTTAGAATTCGAGGCACACTTAACCAGCGTGGCTACCACAGCATTCTGCAGCGATACGCCATCCCATCTGGTTTGTTTTTCAACAGGACAATGACCCAACACAGGCTGTGTAAGGGCTATTTGACCAAGAAGGATAGTGATGGAGTGCTGCATCAGATGACCTGGCCTCCACAGTCACCTGACCTTAAGCCAATTGAGATGGTTGGGGATGAGTTTGACCACAGAGGGAAGGAAAAGCAGCCAACAAGTGCTCAGCACATGTGGGAACTCCTTCAAGACTGTCGGAAAAGCATTCCTCATGAAGCTGGTTGAGAGAATGCCACGAGTGTGCAAAGCCGTCATCAAGGCAAAGGGTGGCTACATTGCGGAATTTAAAATATATTTTGATTTGTTTAACACTTTATTTTTTTGCTTTCTACATGATTCCATATGTAGTTATTTCATAGTTTTGATGTCTTCACTATTATTCTACAATGTAGAAAATAGTAAAAAATAAAGAAACTCTTGAATGAGTAGGTGTGTCCAACATTTTGAGTTTTAGATATATCATTTTTTGGGTAAATAAAATTAAATTGTTGGACATGACTGTGAAAACACCAGGAAAGTAGCTCCAAATGATTCTAATTTTGGAAATTCCCACACATAATAGAGAGACACGTGATCATATACAAGTGTAAGCCAGGTTTGAAATTATTGTTTGGGTCAAATATTATATGTTTGGGCATCTTGCGGCCAATTTGCAGTCTACAAATTATTTGTAATTATGTTCCACCCCCCTGACCATCCTCTCAAGAAAAGATTGGCTCCTGGTAGATCCCCTAATTATGGTCTAAATTCCAATGTTAGCTAGCTACGCTAATGTTGCTATTTTGTAGAAAGCACTTATTGATACTAGCCAGATGGCCACAGCTAGATAACTACCTAGCAAGATGATGAAGAAACAATGTAATTCACTCTCCATAATCCCATACTGCCAGTGCCAGCCAATAGCCAAATGTTTAGCTAGCTAGTTAACATTAGCATATTCGCAAGCTTGCACAACATAGCTAGCTAAGGATACGGCACTAACTTGGCAGCTAACACAGGCATCTGTTTTATGGAAACTAATCCATTGTGATTTTAATTATAATGTCAATACTAGCTACAGTGGTTAGCTTGGGGGAAGTATTTATTGTTGCATGTATTGTGTCTGTGCACTTAGCTAGCTGCCGTCCCATAGCCTATAGTTTTCATAAATGAAGTGTGACCCACTCATGACATTTTGTCTCAATATCTGTCAGTTACTGACACTTATTTTCTGTCTTTAGTTTTTTGAGCTAAACCTGGCTGCTCACAGTTAGATCTACAGCTTGCAAAAATTCACATGAAAAAACAAAACAACCAGGGTTGTTCCATGTCATTTCAGCAAGCTGTGACAACCACCATCTCAGATTGTTCTGAAATCATTTCTGTAGTTAGAAACAGATAAGATGATCATTCCTGCAACTTTATTTTGCTGAAATGATCTCTTAGAAATTAAGCTAATTGAAACCAAACAACTTCAATGACTAATTTCTCTGAACAATAAAAAAAAAACATCACCAAATACACTGAGAATACATTATATAGGATGAAGAGACAATACTCCAAACTGCAGCGCCATACTAATTGTCTAACATAAAGAACTGAGAATATATACTCATTATTGGTGTGGGAGGTCAGTGGATGGCTTTTGACCACTTCTTTGAACTCCTCATGTCTTACTCATTGTTAGAAAAAAGTTTAGTCCAAATCAGATGTTCGGTACTACAATTCTTGAATATTATATGAATCCTATAAATTACAATGGCCAAATGGGTGCAATCAATTTGCTTAATTTCTTAGAGAACAAATTATATTTCAACAAAATAATGTTGCAGTAATGCTAATCTGTTTCTAACTACAGAAACGGTTTCTGAACAATCTGAGATGGTCCGCGTCAATCTTCTTTCTTGTGCTTTTAGAAGTGCAATGACTCACTATCCAGTTTTTAATTTTTGTCATATAGGCCTAGCCTAAGATGTTTGAGAATAGGTAGCCGCCCCTAAGCATTTCCGTATTGTAGGCTACTCAGTGTGTCTCGTGACTTGAATAGGCCTACGTCTTTCTGATTATAATCACGTTGTGGTTTCCTTTCAGCCTTCTTCTCATGATGCTTGTTGGTGGCAGTTACGTAGGTCACTGATCACTTGAACACTAGCCTGGTGTGCTCCTGAAGATGATCCCTCTATCTTATCTGACTTAAAGTGGGTGTTCTAGAAAACGCTCTGTGTGGTGTTCTTTTTGGCTACAAGTAAGTGTTCAAAGCCACCATTAAAGGGAATGTAAGTGTTCACAGTAATGTGAGGGACAGGTGATCAAGTTTTACAAAATTGCATTGCTATTGTTACAAAGGTTACAAAGCACTGTCCCTGTTTATCTAGTAGACTTTTAGTAGTCTACTGTGTCAGTTTAATAGGGTTTGTTATCATTTTTGAGGTTATGTTTATTATTTCAACTGTGAAAGATTTGTATCTGATCCAGCTTCTGTAATTGCATTTTGAACTTTGAACTGGTTTTGGAATAAACCAGAGACATTAGCTATACACTCTGTCTCAGTGCTCACACTGTACAGTAGAGTCATTTCCCTCATCTTCTTTTATAGCCTGTGACTCGTGGATGGTAAAATGACATCTTTTAAATTCCTTTGGCAGTGAATTAATAAATGAATATTTGACTGTGAACACATCTGCCATGTCATTGACACTTATACCACTTGATTTTGCACAGACAGCCTAAATACAATTCACATGATCTTCTGTACTGTTATAATTTTGAGAATACAGAACTAAAAATGTTTTCTGATTGTGGAGGACGTTTTGTGTTGGCTTTAGTAGCCTCTGTTGTACTTGTCCTAGTGTTCATGCTATGACCCATTTATGACACAGGTTTGTCTACTTGCCGAATAAGGCTGTTTCAGATTAGGTTATAGGCTTTTCTTTTTAGGTTATACTACTCTGAATTCTAGCCGCTCCATTCTCATAAGGGGTTCTATTAAGAGTTTTCATATATTAGATCAAGGCACACTATTTGAAGACGTTCCCTTCCAATTAGGCGATGGCATATGGGGATGGCATGTGTGATCTGACTGGGATATACACAACAACATTCCCAATAGAAAGGCACATTTTTCTAGTCTCTGGGGCGTTAGTGCATCTTTGACAAATGGTGTTTACCCCACTATTTAACTTCCAAAACTGGTAGTTCAAGTTTGAAGATGTTCTTGGAGTCTACTTTATTTATCAGCACGTTAAAAGTCTTTAGTGTGAGACACTGGAGCAGAACAGAAGGCATCTGACTTGGAGATAATAAGCTTTCCCCCCGAGGTTTAAAGCCAGATTAAATAGGCAGTCTAGTAGTAGCAGAGGCAGAGTGATTGTCTGTCTTTTTTATAATCTGCCTTGTCTCTGAAGGCTTACGTCCCTATCTCACATTAGACTAGCCTACTTCCTGTTGTTGTACTGTAGCTACCGTTTCTGGTCTCTATTGACTTTGTTTCAATGTCTTACTGTGGTAGGCCTATAAATAGTTACCTGAGATGAGGGATGGTGAGGTTAGGTAGCCTACATTAATTTGTTACGATTTTCTTTTGGCCTCTTCACTGTTGGCCCACCCACTTCCTAAACTAAGCTGGTCGCCCTCCCCTTCCTCCATTGTGCGTCTTTATTTCAGAAAACTCTGCCTCTGCAACAACCTTCTGATGCAAGTCTATAAAGGGTTAGGCTAATCAAAGGAGTTCCTTTTATTTAGGCTAATTCATAGAAAACCTTCCACCTGTCTGCAACTAATGACTAACCAACATTCAACAAGCAGTTTGCCTTTGTCGACCAGGACAGGTGCTATCAATTTGCTGTAATTTGTGCAAAATGTTTTACACATTTATTATAGTTTCTGTATGTGCCTCACAGGAGGTTGGTGGAAGCTTAAATTGGAAGGATGGGCTCGTGGTAATGGCTGGAGTGGAAAAAGTGGAATGGTATCAAACACATGGTTTCCAGATGTTTGATACCATTCCATTTACTCCGTTCCAGACATTATTATGAGCCGTCGTCCCCTCAGCAGCCTCCAATGATTTGCCTCGTTCCAGGAAAGATGCAGAACTGAGGGTGACTATCCATCCTCCCGGCCCGGTGAAGTGTGAGACTAAATAGCGTGTCGTGAGGAAAAGGGGAGAGGGACGATGGGGTTCGGACGGGACCTGGGGAACTCCCACGATGGGCTGTTGAAGCTGCAGGACTGGGAGCTGAAGCTGCTGGAGACAGTGAAGCGCTTCATGACGCTACGGGTGAAGAGCGACAAGGAGTACGCATCTCTCCTCCTCAACATCAGTCAGCAGGTGGACAAGCACGACAACTGCTCCCAGATGGACTACATCAGCAACGTCTCCAAGGTTAACACAAACGCATATCAATTCAGAAATACAGATATATTCATGTGTACAGTACAGACACAAGTGTCAACACAGACTACATCAGTAATGTCTTTAAGGTGAGATAGAAGATGGTGCTTTGCTGAACCTCTTTCACTCCCTCAATCTCTCCCTCCATCTCTCCCCCTCTCTCTCTCGCTACCTCTCTCTCTCTCGCTACCTCTCTCTCTCTCGCTATCTCTCTCTCTCTCTCGCTATCTCTCTCTCTCTCTCGCTACCTCTCTCTCTCTCTCGCTACCTCTCTCTCTCTCTCGCTACCTCTCTCTCTCTCTCTACCTCTCTCTCTCTCGCTACCTCTCTCTCTCTCGCTACCTCTCTCTCTCTCGCTACCTCTCTCTCTCTCGCTACCTCTCTCTCTCTACCTCTCTCTCTCGCTACCTCTCTCTCGCTACCTCTCTCTCTCTCGCTACCTCTCTCTCTCTCTCGCTACCTCTCTCTCTCTCTCGCTACCTCTCTCTCTCTCTCGCTACCTCTCTCTCTCGCTACCTCTCTCTCTCGCTACCTCTCTCTCTCGCTACCTCTCTCTCTCGCTACCTCTCTCTCTCTACCTCTCGCTACCTCTCTCTCTCGCTACCTCTCTCGCGCTACCTCTCTCTCTCGCGCTACCTCTCTCTCTCTCGCGCTACCTCTCTCTCTCTCGCGCTACCTCTCTCTCTCGCGCTACCTCTCTCTCTCGCGCTACCTCTCTCTCTCGCGCTACCTCTCTCTCTCGCGCTACCTCTCTCTCTCTCTCTCGCTACCTCTCTCTCTCGCTACCTCTCTCTCTCTCTCTCGCTACCTCTCTCTCTCTCTCTCGCTACCTCTCTCTCTCTCGCTACCTCTCTCTCTCGCTACCTCTCTCTCTCGCTACCTCTCTCTCTCGCTACCTCTCTCTCTCGCTACCTCTCTCTCTCGCTACCTCTCTCTCTCGCTACCTCTCTCTCTCTCTCTCTCGCTACCTCTCTCTCTCTCTCTCTCGCTACCTCTCTCTCTCTCGCTACCTCTCTCTCTCTCTCTCTCGCTACCTCTCTCTCTCTCGCTACCTCTCTCTCTCTCGCTACCTCTCTCTCTCTCGCTACCTCTCTCTCGCTACCTCTCTCTCGCTACCTCTCTCTCGCTACCTCTCTCTCTCTCTCACTACCTCTCTCTCGCTCTCTCGCTACCTCTCTCTCTCTCTCGCTACCTCTCTCTCTCTCTCGCTACCTCTCTCTCTCTCTCGCTACCTCTCTCTCTCTCTCGCTACCTCTCTCTCTCTCTCGCTACCTCTCTCTCGCTACCTCTCTCTCTCGCTACCTCTCTCTCTCTACCTCTCGCTACCTCTCTCTCTCGCTACCTCTCTCGCGCTACCTCTCTCTCTCTCGCGCTACCTCTCTCTCTCTCTCGCTACCTCTCTCTCTGTCTCTCGCTACCTCTCTCTCTCTCCCTCGCTACCTCTCTCTCTCTCGCTACCTCTCTCTCTCTCGCTACCTCTCTCTCTCTCTCGCTACCTGTCTCTCTCTCTCTCTCGCTACCTGTCTCTCTCTCTCTCTCGCTACCTCTCTCTTTCTCTCTCTCTACCTCTCTCTCTCTCTCTCTCGCTACCTCTCTCTCTCTACCTCTCTCTCTCTCTCTCTCGCTACCTCTCTCTCTCTCTCGCTACCTCTCTCTCTCTCTCTCTCTCTCTCTCTCTCTCGCTACCTCTCTCTCTCTCTCTCTCGCTACCTCTCTCTCTCTCTCTCTCTCTCTCTCGCTACCTCTCTCTCTCTCTCGCTACCTCTCTCTCTCTCTCTCTCTCGCTACCTCTCTCTCTCTCTCTCTCGCTACCTCTCTCTCTCTCTCTCTCTCTCTCGCTACCTCTCTCTCTCTCTCTCTCGCTACCTCTCTCTCTCTCTCTCGCTACCTCTCTCTCTCTCGCTACCTCTCTCTCTCTCTCTCTCGCTACCTCTCTCTCTCTCTCTCGCTACCTCTCTCTCTCTCTCTCGCTACCTCTCTCTCTTTCTCTCGCTACCTCTCTCTCGCTACCTCTCTCTCGCTACCTCTCGCTACCTCTCTCTCGCTACCTCTCGCTACCTCTCTCTCGCTACCTCTCGCTACCTCTCTCTCGCTACCTCTCGCTACCTCTCTCTCGCTCTCTCGCTACCTCTCTCTCGCTCTCTCGCTACCTCTCTCGCTCTCTCGCTACCTCTCTCTCTCTCTCGCTACCTCTCTCTCTCGCTACCTCTCTCGCGCTACCTCTCTCTCTCTCGCGCTACCTCTCTCTCTCTCTCTCGCTACCTCTCTCTCTCTCGCTACCTCTCTCTCTCTCTCGCTACCTCTCTCTCTCTCTCGCTACCTCTCTCTCTCTCTCGCTACCTCTCTCTCTCTCGCTACCTCTCTCTCTCGCTACCTCTCTCTCTCTCTCGCTACCTCTCTCTCGCTACCTCTCTCTCTCGCTACCTCTCTCTCTTGCTACCTCTCTCTCTCTCTCTCTCGCTACCTCTCTCTCTCTCTCGCTACCTCTCTCTCTCTCTCTCTCTCGCTACCTCTCTCTCTCTCTCGCTACCTCTCTCTCTCTCTCGCTACCTCTCTCTCGCTACCTCTCTCTCTCTCTCGCTACCTCTCTCTCTCGCTACCTCTCTCTCTCTCTCTTGCTACCTCTCTCTCGCTACCTCTCTCTCTTGCTACCTCTCTCTTGCTACCTCTC
This sequence comes from Oncorhynchus mykiss, assembly GCF_013265735.2. Lineage (NCBI taxonomy): Eukaryota > Metazoa > Chordata > Actinopteri > Salmoniformes > Salmonidae > Oncorhynchus > Oncorhynchus mykiss. The sequence continues at coordinate 15,904,717 of NC_048576.1, read as the reverse complement.
TCTCTCTCTCTCGCTACCTCTCTCTCTCTCTCTCGCTACCTCTCTCTCTCTCTCGCTACCTCTCTCTCTCTCTCGCTACCTCTCTCTCTCTCTCGCTACCTCTCTCTCTCTCTCGCTACCTCTCTCTCTCTCTCTCGCTACCTCTCTCTCTCTCTCTCGCTACCTCTCTCTCTCTCTCTCGCTACCTCTCTCTCTCTCTCTCTCTCGCTACCTCTCTCTCTCTCTCTCTCTCTCGCTACCTCTCTCTCTCTCTCTCTCGCTACCTCTCTCTCTCTCTCTCTCGCTACCTCTCTCTCTCTCTCTCTCGCTACCTCTCTCTCGCTACCTCTCTCTCTCGCTACCTCTCTCTCTCGCTACCTCTCTCTCGCTACCTCTCTCTCTCGCTACCTCTCTCTCGCTACCTCTCTCTCTCTCGCTACCTCTCTCTCTCTCTCTCGCTACCTCTCTCTCTCGCTACCTCTCTCTCTCTCTCGCTACCTCTCTCTCTCTCTCTCTCGCTACCTCTCTCTCTCTCTCTCGCTACCTCTCTCTCTCTCTCTCGCTACCTCTCTCTCTCTCTCTCTCTCTCTCTCGCTACCTCTCTCTCTCTCTCTCGCTACCTCTCTCTCTCTCTCGCTACCTCTCTCTCTCTCTCGCTACCTCTCGCTACCTCTCTCTCGCTCTCTCGCTACCTCTCTCTCGCTACCTCTCTCCCTCTCTCTCTCTCGCTACCTCTCTCTCTCGCTACCTCTCTCTCTCTCGCTACCTCTCTCTCTCTCGCTACCTCTCTCTCTCTCGCTACCTCTCTCTCTCGCTACCTCTCTCTCTCTCGCTACCTCTCTCTCTCTCGCTACCTCTCTCTCTCTCGCTACCTCTCTCTCTCTCTCGCTACCTCTCTCTCTCTCTCGCTACCTCTCTCTCTCTCTCGCTACCTCTTTCTCTCGCTACCTCTTTCTCTCTCTCGCTACCTCTCTCTCTCTCTCGCGCGCCACCTCTGTCTTGCTATCTCTCGCTCTCTCTCTCGCTACCTCTCTCTCGCTACCTCTCTCTCTCTCTCGCTACCTCTCTCTCTCGCTACCTCTCTCTCTCGCTACCTCTCTCTCTCTCTCTCGCTACCTCTCTCTCTCGCTACCTCTCTCTCTCTCTCGCGCCACCTCTCTCTTGCTATCTCTCGCTCTCTCTCGCTACCTCTCGCTCTCTCTCTCGCTACCTCTCTCTCGCTACCTCTCTCTCTCTCTCTCGCTACCTCTCTCTCTCTCTCTCGCTACCTCTCTCTCTCTCTCTCGCTACCTCTCTCTCTCTCTCTCGCTACCTCTCTCTCTCTCTCTCGCTACCTCTCTCTCTCTCTCTCGCTACCTCTTTCTCTCTCTCGCTACCTCTTTCTCTCTCTCGCTACCTCTTTCTCTCTCTCGCTACCTCTCTCTCTCTCTCGCGCCACCTCTCTCTTGCTATCTCTCGCTCTCTCTCGCTACCTCTCGCTCTCTCTCTCTCTCTCGCTACCTCTCTCTCTCTCTCTCGCTACCTCTCTCTCTCTCTCTCGCTACCTCTCTCTCTCTCTCTCGCTACCTCTCTCTCGCTACCTCTCTCTCTCTCGCTACCTCTCTCTCTCTCTCGCTACCTCTCTCTCTCTCTCGCTACCTCTTTCTCTCTCTCGCTACCTCTTTCTCTCTCTCGCTACCTCTTTCTCTCTCTCGCTACCTCTTTCTCTCTCTCGCTACCTCTCTCTCTCGCTACCTCTCTCTCGCTACCTCTCTCTCTCTCTCTCTCGCGCCACCTCTCTCTTGCTTTCTCTCTCTCTCTCGCTACCTCTCGCTCTCTCGCTACCTCTCTCTCAATCCGCTCCCTCTCTCTCTCTCTCTCTCTCTCGCTACCTCTCTCTCAATCCGCTCCCTCTCTCTCTCAATCCGCTCCCCCACCCTCTCTTCTATCTTTCTCTTTTCTTCCTCTCCCATCTCTCCAGTCTTGGGCCCACATGGTCCAGCAGACAGAACAGCTGAGTCAGATCATGAAGTGTCACGCGGAGGAGCTGAACTCTGGTCCTCTGCACAGACTCACTATGATGATCAAAGACAAGCAGCAGGTTAAGAAGAGCTACCAGAGCATCCACACACAGATCGAGTCCGAGATGAACAAGGTACTGTATACACACAAACACACTCACACACACATTAAGCCTACTCCTGCTTTAAACATTGTCTTTCCTGTATATTGACTTTATTTGTGGTGATATGGGGCATTGTTGACAGGGTGTTTCACACGTGTGGTGCTAAAATGCTAATCCTGCAGTTAGATCAGGACAGGTTTGTTTTCCTTGACTAGACCAGATCTTTCCAAACTGGGATACGCCAAATAAAAATGTAATTCACATATATACACACAAAATATTTGTGTGTGTGTATATATGTATGTGTGTGTGTGTGTGTGTGTGTGTGTGTGTGTGTGTGTGTGTGTGTGTGTGTGTGTGTGTGTGTGTAAATACATACATACATACATACATACATACATACATACATACATACATACATACATACATACATACAGTGGGGCAAAAAAGTATTTAGTCAGCCACCAATTGTGCAAGTTCTCCCACTTAAAAAGATGAGAGGCCTGTAATTTTCATCATAGGTACACTTCAACTATGACAGACAAAATGAGAAAATTTGGTCAATAACAAAAGTTTATCTCAATACTTTGTTATATACCCATTGTTGGCAATGACAGAGGTCAAATGTTTTCTGTAAGTCTTCACAAGGTTTTCACACACTGTTGCTGGTATTTTGGCCCATTGCTCCATGCAGATCTCCTCTAGAGCAGTGATGTTTTGGGGCTGTTGCTGGGCAACACAGACTTTCAACTCCCTTCAAAGATTTTCTATGGGGTTGAGATCTGGAGACTGGCTAGGCCACTCCAGGACCTTGAAATGCTTCTTACGAAGCCACTCCTTCGTTGCCCGGGCGGTGTGTTTGGGATCATTGTCATGCTGAAAGACCCAGCCACGTTTCATCTTCAATGCCCTTGCTGATGGAAGTAGGTTTTCACTCAAAATCTCATGATACATGACCCCATTCATTCTTTCCTTTACACGGATCAGTCGTCCTGGTCCCTTTGCAGAAATACAGCCCCAAAGCATGATGTTTCCACCCCCATGCTTCACAGTAGGTATGGTGTTCTTTGGATGCAACTCAGCATTCTTTGTCCTCCAAACACGACGAGTTGAGTTTTTACCAAAAAGTTATATTTTGGTTTCATCTGACCAAATGACATTATCCCAATCTTCTTCTGGATCATCCAAATGCTCTCTAGCAAACTTCAGACGGGCCTGGACATGTACTGGCTTAAGCAGGGGGATACGTCTGGCACAGCAGGATTTGTGTCCCTGGCGGCGTAGTGTGTTACTGATGGTAGGCTTTGTTACTTTGGTCCCAGCTCTCTGCAGGTCATTCACTAGGTCCCCCCGTGTGGTTCTGGGATTTTTGCTCACCGTTCTTGTGATAATTTTGACCCAACGGGGTGAGATCTTGCGTGGAGCCCCAGATCGAGGGAGATTATCAGTGGTCTTGTATGTCTTCCATTTCCTAATAATTGCTCCCACATTTGATTTCTTCAAACCAAGCTGCTTACCTATTGCAGATTCAGTCTTCCCAGCCTGGCGCAGGTCTACAAACCCAGACAGGAAGATCACATCAGTGACTCAACCCACTCAAGTGACGCACCCCTCCCAGGGACGGTATGATAGAGCCCCAGTAAGCCAGTGACTCAGCCCCGACACATAACCTACTGGAGGCTGAGACAGGAGGGGCCAGGAGACACTGTGGCCCCATCCGAGGATACCCCCGCACAGGGCCAAACAGGAAGGATATAACCCCACCCACTTTGCCAAAGCACAGCCCCCACACCACTAGAGGGATATCTTCAACCACCAACTTACCATCCTGAGACAAGGCTGAGTATCGCCAACAAAGATCTCCGCCACGGCACAACCCAAGGGGGGGGGCGCAAACCCAGACAGGAAGATCACATCAGTGACTCAACCCACTCAAGTGACGCACCCCTCCCAGGGACGGTATGATAGAGCCCCAGTAAGCCAGTGACTCAGCCCCTGTAACAGGGTTAGAGGCAGAGAATCCCAGTGGAAAGAGGGGAACCGGCCAGGCAGAGACAGCAAGGGCGGTTCGTTGCTCCAGAGCCTTTCTGTTCACCTTCCCACTCCTGGGCCAGACTGCACTCAATCATATGACCCACTGAAGAGATGAGTCTTCAGTAAAGACTTAAAGGTTGAGACCAAGTTTGTGTCTCTTACATGGGTAGGCAGACCATTCCATAAAAATGGAGCTCTATAGAAGAAAGCCCTGCCTCCAGCTGTTTGCTTAGAAATTCTAGGGACAATTAGGAGGCCTGTGTCTTGTGACCGTAGGGTACGTGTAGGTATGTACGGCAGGACCAAATCAGAGAGATAGGTAGGAGCAAGGCCTTTGTAGGTTAGCAGTAAAACCTTGAAATCAGCCCTTGCCTTGACAGGAAGCCAGTGTAGGGAGGCTGGCTTCCTGTCTACATATATGTGTGTGTGTATATGTATGTGTGTGTATATATATATATATATATATATATATATATATATATATATATATATATATATATATATATATATATATATATATATATATATATATATATATATATATATATATATATATATATATATATATATAGTTTTTTTCCCCCCTTTATTTAACTAGGCAAGTCAGTTAAGAACAAATTCTTATTTACAATGACGGCCTAGGAACAGTGGGTTAACTGCCTGTTCAGGAGCAGACCTTGTCAGCTTGGGGATTTTAACCTTCCGGTTACTAGACCAACGCTCTAACCACTAGGCTACCCTGCCGTGTGTGTGTGTAATGTGTGGGGCAAAAAAGTATTTAGTCAGCCACCAATTGTGCAAGTTCTCCCACTTAAAAAGAAGAGAGAGGCCTATAATGTTCATCATAGGTGGGGGTTTAATATGGGTGTGCCTCATCATCACTTCAACTATGACAGGCAAAATGAGAAAAATCCAGAAAACACATTGTAGGATTTTTTATGAATTTATTTGCAAGTTATATACACATGATTATTATTATTTGTGGCCTGTCCTATAAGAGCTCTTTGTCATTACCCACGAGCCAGGTTGTTACAAAAACTCACTCATTCTATGTTTAATAAATGTATTGTATAGTGTGTGTGTGTGGCAGGCTTACAATGATGGCAAAAAACAACATTTGAGAGTGCGCTGACCCTGGTGCTAGAGGGGGTACAGCTGGAGGTTGATTGTTTTGAAGGGGTACGGGGACCACTGTACTAGAGGATGTGATGATGCTTCCGATATGATCTCTCCTAGGTGACAAAAAGCGACCTAGAAAAGTTAAAAGGCACCTACAGACAATTAACAAAGGATGCCCACAGTGCCAAAGAAAAATACAGAGACGCAATGGTGAAAGGTAAGAATTTCTCCTAATTATTTACAGAAAAATATACGTTTAATGTAATGATTCATAGTAGTGCAGTTGATCTTGGAGGAAATGTATGAAGTCTTATTTGAGACCAGCTGAAGTGCATCAATACATTAATCACCAAACCCTGCAGAGGGAGTTCATATGACCGACATATCTTGGGAGGCGGATGATGAGGCACACCCATATTAAACCCCCTCCAGACAAACCAGCAGTACAGCACCTGTTGGGTTTGTTTTCAGGCAAGGAGCCAGAGAAGGCGAGGGAGCGTTACGACAAGGCCACCATGAAGCTTCACAACCTCCACAACCAGTACGTGCTGGCGGTGCGGAGTGCCCAGCTCCACCAGGAGCACTACCACGACACCACGCTGCCCCTTCTGCTCGACTCCCTGCAGAAGATGCAGGAGGAGATGATCAGTGCACTGTGAGTGTGTGTGTGTGGCTCCGGCAGAGATTAACAAGGGATACACTACGTAAAGATTAATTCAATGAGTTTGAGAATATCTTGAAGGTTAAAGTAGATGAACAAGTAGATTGTGCTTTGTTTCGTTACGTCTCGACCCTTAGGTTGAACCCTGATGATGGTCTAAGGGTTGAAATGTTGAACACACTTGGGTGCGTATGCCACTGTGTGCAGTGTTCCTTCTCTGCAGTGTCCATCCCAGACGTCCAGCAGCACACTGCAGGTTATGAGTCATCAGATCTGTGACGCCCTAACAAGTCAGGCGACGTAAACATTCTTTGGAAATTGTAATACGTAAATTAATAACTATTTGCAAGGGTTCTTCTTGTTGTCGCATGGGATTAGATCCCAGCTGAGGCTTAATCCCATAATTTCATAGGGATCGTAGGATTACTAGGAGGCGGGGGCACACTCTTGTTCAGAATGTCCTGCTTAAGCTGTTTTTAATCACAACTTTTTAAAGTCTTAGACAGATGTTAACAGGAGAACAATTCGGAGTTCCTCCACTGAAATTATATTTCTGTTGAGTGAGAAATACAATGAGTTTTAGAATGACAACGTGTCTATCCCTGTTCATAAACTCTTAGAGCTGTCCATCTGTGTGATCCTCGAGTCACGCAAATGTGTGTTTTTAAACCTTTCATATACAGAGCATACGCTTACCTCAATTTTAACCTCGATTTATGCATTTAAAAAAATAAATAAATAAATCTGACTTCTGTCATTTTCAGGAAGGGGATTTTGGAGGAATACAGTGAAATCACCAGTCTCTTAACTGATGAAATAGTGAAAGTCCACAAAGAAATCCACACCTCCATCGACCAAATTGATCCTGTATCAGAGTATGAACACTTCATTGAGGTTCACAGGTAGGCTTTTAGTTCAAGGCCTTTGAAATGTTAACTTTTTATGCTTCAATAACAGTACTTTATTCAATTTCTAATTTTGGTTAACATGAAGTATCATCATCTTCCAGGTCTCCAGAAACCAAAGAACCAAATGTAGAATTTGATCTTTCACTGTTGGAGGAAACCGAGAATCTTCAAGCAAACGAGATCCTATGGAACAATTTGACTGCAGACAGTTTACAAGCGATGTGAGTAGAAAATGTATGATGGGAGGAGAGTATTGCCCTCATTAACCTTGTCTCGTTCTCTGACGTTTTGAAAAGGTGAGAGGAGGGTGCGAGGAATCCAGCCGTACAGCATCTCCTATTGACTAAGGATAGAGTTTGTGCCTCTGTTGGCTGACTGATTGTGTCAAAGGTCAGATACACTTTAATCCACTGTATCTCCTTCCCCAGGCTGAAATCCACATCAGATGAGCTGGGCCTCACTCAGCAGAGCCTACGCACCAAGGAGGATCTCATGCAAGACTTGGAAAACAAGCTTGATGAGTCCACCAAAACATGTGAAAAGAAGTCAGAGTACGTTGCTACCATAACAATACAGCTCTAATGATTATTTCATTCTCGATAAGCATCTCCCATAGCATGTGTTAGATGTTTTCCTCAATCTTATGGCTTTCAGTTGTACACGTGCCATTAAACAATAACAGAGACCGTTGTTTCTAAGAAGCCCGATTGGCCATGATCTAACTCTAGGAGCATGAATGATGTGAAGGTTCATTGAGGCGGACAGGGTACAATAGACAGAGCTATGTCTGTAGCACAGGGCTCAGCACAAATTTCAGGGTCTGCTGGATTATCCCCTGTAAAATACGATGATATTATCAGGCCTGTCCAGTCATCCCCATGTGAAGTCTCAGCTACAGGTGTGATTAAGGATGAGGACTGGTTGTATGGCCTAGGCTAGTTTTTATCCTGTCTGAAGTTCTCTTTTTCAAAACATTAATAAAGTGATGGTCATTTGATTAGGACAGTTGAGAAGTTGTTTTTTGTGCCTTTAGGTTTTATCCCTTCTGTGGCAAGTGTCACTTTTAAAAACGGACCTCTGCTTCCACAGCAATGTTTGTTGTGTGTTTGACTAAACTGTTTTGAGAAACAGCTCAGCGGTTCACTGTAGGCTATATATCCCTCTGGTGGAACGCAAACTAGAAAATCATTTTCCACATCCTTGTTCCGAGAGGTGGATTAAGTAGTTGTAATACTGTTTGATTTCAGACTAGTGCCAGAGCCTGACCTCTTTCTCTCTCTCTCTCTCTCTTTCCCTCTCTCTCAATCTCTCTATCTTTTCACTCTCTCACATTGTCTCTCTCCATCTCTCCGCTTCTCTCTCCCTGTCTCTCACACCACACTCATTCTCTCTTTCCATCTCTCCCTCCATCAGTGCAGTGCTGCTGCTCAGTCAGAAGCAGTCTCTGGAGGAGCTGAGGCAAACGGTCCAATTGTTACGCTGCACAGAAGCCAAGCTGGGCGCCCAGAAGGACCTGCTCGACCACAAGATGCAGGAGAACGAGGGCAAGGAGCCTCCCCCCATGGTTAACTACGAGGACGACGCGCGCTCCGTCAACTCCATGGTGAGTGAGTGGTTATTGTTGTGGAGTTGACCGTTGTTGGTTTTTGAATAGGAAGGACTTACTTGTCAAGTCGGAATCCAATCTGATATGTGATTGTGAACCATGGTGAAACGGAGGACATCAGTGTGGATTCAGGGATATTACTTCCTTTGTAATCAGAAGGAATGCAGCACTTTCCACTCAGACTGTCCTACTATGAACTCCTCTTTCTTTGTCTCTGACCTTTTCAGAGATACTGAATAGGGTTTGTTGATTAAAAATGTAGCTTGATGATTTTGTTAGCCCTAGATACTTTTGCGGCTGATATTTACTTCTATACACTTACACATACTGGTACTGTGTCAGTTTACTGCTTACTATTCATTGTATAGTTAAAGGCCAGAATGTTTTTGTCTTCTGCTGTCTCCATGAACATACTCATTCAGGCAAATCAGTTGTTTTTTAAATCTAAAGGACGCTGTTGTGCTGAATCTTTGAACTTTCATTAAAACTTTAAAAAAACTTTCATCAAATGTCACTGAAATGTCAATCTAAAAATAGATGTATCTCTGTGTCAGTTATGTTGCAGATGGTGTCGTTATAAACCAGCTCAGAAGAAAAACACTGATAAACGTTGCATACCAGTTTTCCACTGGTTCATTCATTTCAGTGAAATGGGAAACATGTTTCACCACCGTTTGAGATATTTGGCTTTGAATGGGGCAGTGTATGATTGTAAGATAAAAAGCATTTTGTTGACTGCAGTATGTGGTAGATGATATGGTGGTGCTGTTGAGCCTCCTTTCAACTCTAGCTCTCTCTGCAGAGAGTTGGATGAGCAGAGGAGGGCAGTGTAAGCACATTGTCATAGCTTTAAACCTCTATACACCATAGTATACTGTATTCGGCTTGCTCAACTGTTTATTCTCAACAGATTTTCAACCATATGTCTGTATTTTCAGGACAAAGGCAAAGACAGGACATCAAAGTTTGACACCTTACGTCATTCCTTAGCCGGCATCCTCCGCTCTCCCAAATCAGTCCTTGGCTCATCATCGGTAAGTTCTGAAGTCTGTTAAAAAAACAGGTTTTAAAAGTATTGTGTTCTTGTGTAGTGAGTGTGGAAACTATCCTGTGTGTTAGCAATTGATGTTCTTCATTAACACAGACCCCAAAACAAATCAGGGGAGAAAAATGGGTTTATTTGAGAAGGACAAATCAAGATGATATGCTGGGAGGTAGATGTTCAGTCTCCTCTGTCCGCAGCATTTCTCCACAGAACAAAGGAACAGGATGCCATTTATAACCCCTCACCCTAGCCTGGGGTTGACCAATCAGAAGTCCTTGCAGTACCACTGGGCCAATGGCCAAATAACCAGTATCCTGCTCCCAACTCAATGTACAGACCAATGACAACGTGGTACACGTAGCTCTGAGTTCAGGAGTGACATTCCACAGATTCTAAACAGCTGTTGAACTGAAACCCAACTCCTATTTACAATTCCCTATTGACCATTAATTCTAGTACTCTCATCCTCTGCGTTGTGTATTTATCTTCAAAATATTCTAATGTGTATCATACATATTGCATCCAAATTATGCCTGTTTGATCTGAGTGGAGTGACAGATCTTATAGCTCTCTTGACTAGCAATTGAACAGGAATTGATGATTGATCCCTAACTTTCATTTTCAAATCATCATCATATAATATCATGTCATATCATTCCATTGTGCGTATCCAGCAGTTTTTCGACGTGATCCCAACTAGTGAGAAGCCCCTGGGGGACCAGGAGTGGTACCACGGGGCCATCCCCAGGACCGAGGCCCAGGAGCTGCTCAAAGAGCAGGGAGACTTCCTGGTCCGGGAGAGCCATGGCAAGCCTGGCGAGTACGTCCTGTCTGTCTTCTCAGAGGGACAGCGGAGACACTTCATCATCCAGTTTGCAGACGTGAGTTCTACTTGTTCAGTTCTGAATAAACTAAAGGCGTTTCTTAGCCTGGTCCAATATTTGTTTGAGTCATGTTTGGCATGACAAGGAATTGACATGATGGCACAAACTGATCTGAGACCAGGCTAGGTGTTTGTCTCACTGCAGAGCCACTAGGTTTCAGCAGTAAACGAGACGAAATATAAAGGTGTAGTCAGGTATATTTGATGTGATGTGCGTCAGCCAATGGTTGCTTTGTGTCTGTTACTAAGACACAGAGACGAGAGATCACAGGCACCTTGGTGGAAACAGAAATTAATTGGCAAGGAATTGAGTTGAGTTTATTTTATTTTTACAGGGACAGTGCACATTAATCAACGTTTCAGTAAAAGTGCCGGTTTTAGCCAGCCGGCTAATTTTCAACCGCAGTCCCTGGGCAGGTTATTAAAAACAATTACAATATAGATAATAGCAACATAGGACAAGTAAGACGTAGCATACAGACAGAGCAACATAGGACAAGCAAGTCGTAGCATACAGACAGAGCAACATAGAACAAAAAGCAGCAAGACAAAATTCATAAATTCTATGGTTGATGCCTTTTTAATTTAATTTGTTCAGATGACGGCTAATAGTAATTGCTTGTAAAGTTGTTTCCGTAACACAAAAGATGATGATTCGAAAAGCTTCCAACTCAACTTTGTAATGAATCAATCCCATGCTCTCTGCCTCCTCTTTGTCCACAGAACCAGTATCGTTTTGAAGGCACTGGCTTCCCGACCATTCCTCAGTTAATTGAACACCATTACACTTCAAAGCAAGTTATTACCAAGAAGTCTGGGGTGGTGCTTTTAAACCCAGTCATCAAGGTAAAACATATTTCCTCTCCTATCTTTGTTCATACACCCTGTGATTCAGATCTAAAGTCAATGAGTGGTCTCACAACAGGGGTGGGAATGTAATTATTGCCAAAGCCATCAAGCTGTCATGGAGGCCTTTAATCACACTGTGAAACTCATCAATATGCTTAGGTTGTACATTATCTTGTGGTGTTTGTGGCAGGAAGCTAATAGATGGCCAGGAATAAGCCCTTTTGACATCAACTAAATATTGTAGTTTGAATCAGTGAAGTGCTGTGATCACAGTTGAACAACTTTTTGTTGGAAGTTCTAACTACACTCTTCTTTTTTTTCTTTTTTTAAATCAAACATTAAAAAAAATCTCAAATGTATTAGAATAGAGCTTCTCAGACAGTTACAATACCAGTTACAATACCAGTTACAATACCAGGTTGTTCTCTTTGGAAGGACAGTGATCATTCTGTGCTCCAGAAGACACCTTGCTATTTTACCCATTGACGATGGTAGTGATGGGGGAAAAATATGTACAGTAAAATATCCGATTTATTATTTTTGACAACCTGTATCGTTTTGACAATATCACAATATAATTTTTGCGCTAGTTGGCTGTACCTGCACCAGAACTCCAGTATGTTCTCCATATTCTTTTTAAATAAGGATCCAATTTGCTTTCAACACTTTTTTTCCCATTACTGATCAAAACTTGTTTTCTCATGGCTCTCATCCCTCAGCAGCAGACATATGGTGAGTGATGTGATTGGTACGTCGAATCGCAATAAAATCACAGTATTGTATCGCAATACATATCGCATCGGCACCGAAGTGTCTTGATAATATCGTATCGTGAGGCCCCCTGCCTAATTGACAGTATTAACTCCTGGTTTCCAGACCTGTATGGTGTTTTTCAGGACACATTTCTCATGTATAATAGTGCAAATGTCTTTTTAATATCCGCTCTGTGTTGCAAGAATAGGCCAACACTGTCAATAGCCAGGTTTAATCATAGAGAAGACCTCGAGTCCTCCTCAGCTAGCCCGCTGGTGATGAACATAATGGTGTTTTAATTGCCTCAGCCATCACCAACACGGGGCTAATGGTTGTTGTCATTACTACTGTAATGGATCTGCTGAAGCCTAGGAATAATACGTGTTTTTAAATGGTCTTTCTTCAAGCACTTCATGGCAAAGCGGTGAAATTTGACCATTAGGCACCACCTCACTCTTGGAAGAATGCGATTTGGATTTGATCATTGTGTTATTGGATGAGACATTGGAATGTTATGTTGAGCTGGGCCAAAGATGGAAAGGCTTCTCTGATGTTTTTGAGGCACCAAGGTTTTTTGTGGTTAATTTTTTTTTTTTTGTAATTGTGCCTCAGATTATAGTAATTCTGAATATAAAGTAGTCGGTCGGTGCTCCAATGTTACACAGTAGCTTTTGTATGGATTTCATTGTACTGTTTGTGGATGTTCTGTGTCTTGTGTTTACAATTGCCTATGTTTTGTTCTATCTTTTGTAGGATAAAAAATGGATACTCAACCATGAGGATGTTACTCTTGGAGAGCTTCTTGGCAAAGTGAGTGATTTTAGATATCCTTTTCATTTTCACCACATCTGTAGGACAGATATTATCTTGGATTAGTTTTGACATTCATCATCATTGATGTCAATATATGTTTGATTAAACCAACTTCTGTTACTGTATCTCTGTTTTTCTTTGTTCTTAGGGCAACTTTGGTGAGGTATTCAAAGGAACATTGCGGGACAAGACTCCTGTGGCAGTCAAAACATGTAAAGAGGATCTTCCACAGGAGCTGAAGATTAAGTTCCTATCAGAAGCCAGGTTAGACGACAAAATCACAGTTTTATTTGTCACATGCGCCGAATGTCCTAGTTCATGTCAAGCCAGGTGAGAGGATCACATGTCCCAGTTCCTATCAGAAGATGAAAATGTCTGCTGTCAATCAATTGCAGGTCCCATCGAGTACCTTGAAACGTCTGTTCACTCATCTCAGCAGCACACCAGCCTGCATACCACTGCTGGCTTGCTTCTAAAGCTAAGCAGGGTTGGTCCTGGTCAGTCCCTGGATGGGAGACCAGATGCTGCTGGAAGTGGTGTCCTCTGGTCTAAAAAAAAATATCCCAATGCCCCAGGGCAGTGATTGGGGACACTACCCTGTGTAGGGTGCCGTCTTTGATGGGACGTTAAACAGGTGTCCTGACTCTCTGAGGTCATTAAAGATTCCATGGCACTTATCATAAGAGTAGGGGTGTTCACCCCGGTGTCCTGGCTAAATTCCCAATCTGACCCTCAAACCATCACGGTCACCTAATAATCCCCAGTTTACAATTGGCTCATTCACCCCCTCCTCTCCCCTGTAACTATTCCCCAGATTGTTGCTGTAAATGAGAACGTGTTCTCAGTCAATTTACCTGGTAAAATAACGGATAAATAAAAATAAAATCAAACATTATTTCACTTCACACGCTTTTAATCTGGTGTTTAGAGATTTGACAGGTATGTAATTATCTCATACTGGTACTTTCTTGTTTCTTCAGGATCCTCAAGCAATATGACCACGCAAACATTGTGAAGCTGATAGGCGTCTGCACACAACGACAACCTATTTACATTGTGATGGAGCTAGTCTCAGGTAAGTCCAGTAGCATAACTTTTTAGGACTCGTTATTAGTGTGCAATTTCCAAAGTAAATTGTGTTTACAACACTTACAAATGTGAATATACATTTTATATCCTATTTGAAGGAGGGGACTTCTTGTCGTTTTTACGGAAGAAGAAAGAAGACCTGAAGATCAAACAGCTGGTGAAGTTTTCTTTAGATGCTGCTGCAGGAATGGCTTACCTCGAGCTCAAAAACTGTATCCACAGGTATGGAGATCTTCGCCTGTTTTAGCGTTGTCAACATCAATCTGGAATATTGTATGTTTATTATTCTCCATAGAGTATTCCAACTAGGGATAGGCGACATTCGTTCAAATTTGTGATGGTATTTTATATTTTTGAATATTAAAAGTTCTAAATATACTTGAAGTAGTTTATAACCCTAGGGTGGCAACACAGCAATTGTAAGTGATTTCAATGGGGCTTTCTTCATTCTCCATATACAGTTCAATCCAACTTTAAACAAAAATAATTTTCAGTGTTTTCATCCATTTCTGCATTTCCTGCACTTTTGTTATAATTTCCACACGTTGCCACGCAAGTGTAACGGATGTGAAACGGCTAGCTTAGTTAGCGGTGGTGCGCGCTAAATAGCGTTTCAATCGGTGACGTCACCGATTGAAACGCTATTTAGCGCGCACCACCGCTAACTAAGCTAGCCGTTTCACATCCGTTAGGCATGAAATGGGCAAAAATCTAGGCCTAGTTAGTTTTATAGTTGGAATATAGTGGGCAGCACCTTGAATACGTTGTTGTTTGACATGAGAACGAATTAATAAACCAGGGATTAATTATTGAGAGGGAAGGAACCAAAGTGTTTCCAGGGGACTTTCTGTCCTCATGAGGACTCCAGGGGACTTTCTGTCCTAACATATTCATGCTTCGCTTATAGAGAGAAATAGTAATGGCATCTTTTTGTAGGCCCTAACTCAACCATGGCTCGTTGGTCAAAGCCTATGGGGAAATTAATGGAGTTTTTGGAAGGTTTTTGAATAAATAGGGGTGTGAACGCTAAAACGTTTAAACAAAGTTGGGATCCTTAGTGTTAAGAAAAATCCCTAACTGAAAACAATGTTGTTTTTTCTTCACTTAATTAAAATCACAGTTCAGTTATCACAAAACATTATTTTATTGTTATAGCCAATAGGCTATAAAGACCTGGGGAAGTTGTGTAATTCAAATTAAACCAGAGAGGAAGAGACTACTTGTATGTATTTGCAAGGCATGTAGTAAAACAAGACGTTGCGAGATGCAGATTACCAAAACATATGAGTACGCTTCTGCCTTCTTCTGCCTCTCTCCTTTACTCTGGCTTGCCTGCTCTGTCTCTTCACTAAGGCTGCAAGTGTGTGTTCAGTCTAGCGGTCATACATATTTAATAGGACTGTTATTCTGCATTGTAAATTGATGTGGAATTTTTCGAAGAGTCAGCTGAATGTGTTATCGTGTTAAAGAAAAACCCGATGTTAGAAATTGCAATTTAAACGTTAAGCAAAATTGTCCCTTTGTCACACCTCTAGTGGTAAACACAGGCTTATGAGATATACATTTTGTTCTATGAGTTCATCTTCATCAGCTAATGTCAATTTATGTGAATTTTGAAGCATTTATGTTCTCAAAAAAGCACACCAATGCTTCATAATTCATAAATGTCATGTTAACTGACTGATATTATCTCATAGAACAAAAGGTATAAGAACTCCTAATCCTGTGTTAACCTCAGACCTTATTCTTCAGACCTATTCTTTGCCCATAGGGATGGCTGAATGAACCAGAAGAAACTTATTTCCGGGTTTTTGGACTAAAAGCTGGCGAACTCTATTCCTCTCTGATTTAGACGATGCCGGTGCACAAACAACATGCTTGTCTAGACCTACACCAGCACTGGTACCAAAGTTTGATAACTAAACCAAGATAGACCACAGCCCGTTGTTTCAAATGGGAACACATGAGTCATAGTGGGCAGAACAAGCAAGGAGCTGGGCAGAACCAAGCACGAACTTGCAAGATCCGATTGGCTCAGCGTAGCAAACATTTGCATATTTATTTTAGGGAACGCCTACTCTGAAGAACGCGTGTGCAACTCAATTAGCCATGCACTCCTTCTAAACTTTAGCAAAGGGTAAAGTTGACAACTTAGTCCACTCTGTTCGTAACAGATTCTAGTTTTGGGAACAGAACTGTGTTGAGATCAAATGTTTAATCGAAATCCATCTTGGTCCAGCTTCTGCCACTGCCTGACACTTGGCTTCGTGGAAACGCTAAGCGGATACATACACATCCGGTGAAATATCTGTCTACCATGCTATATTAGCTAGCTACGTTTGCTGAAGTACATTTAGCAAGCTAGCTAGCAAGCCAGCTAATGAACAATTAGCATTAGTGGCTAACACAATTGATTTTATCCACAAGGCACAACTTGCTAAGAAAAGACAAACTAGCAGACGGTAGTTTGCAGACAGTAAGGTACACAAACTAATAATGTAACTATAGAAAGCTTGTGGAAATCAGCACTGTTGTCACCAATCTGAACATGCAGAGTGAATGGTAAGAAAGAGCTCGTGACTCCATGGTTGAGCAACCACATGCTCTCCCTGAGTGACGGGGCAGGGCTTGGTGTGGGAAGCAGGAGCACGGGTAGAAGAGAAGACTCAAGTAGCAAACGGAGTAAAATATTAAAACGGACATTACACATGGCAAGAGTTGCATATCACATTTAACAAATTAAACACTGAAATACCCTTATAGATGGTAAAGTAAAAGCCTAAACCAGTCCATGCATTAAGACTGGTATGTAGTAAAATACGATATACAGCCCTAATTCCAACAAATAGCCCTATCTGTCTATTGTTCAAGAGATTGCTCATGCTTTGAATAGAATTTCAGTTAAGTTCTTATTTTTACTTCTATATATGATACTCGACTTCATACATGAAACTGTTCTTAACCTAGCATGAAGTCTACTAGGCTGGTCATTTTTTTTTTTTTTTTTTCACCTTTATTTAACCAGGTAGGCAAGTTGAGAACAAGTTCTCATTTACAATTGCGACCTGGCCAAGATAAAGCAAAGCAGTTCGACACATACGACACAGAGTTACACATGGAGTAATCAAACATACAGTCAATAATACAGTGGAAACAAGTCTATATACGATGTGAGCAAATGAGGTGAGGTGAGATAAGGGAGGTAAAGGGGAAAAAGGCCATGGTGGCAAAGTAAATACAATATAGCAAGTAAAACACTGGAATGGTAGATTTGCAGTGGAAGAATGTGCAAAGTAGAAATAAAAATAATGGGGTGCAAAGGAGCAAAATAAATAAAATGGGGAAGAGGTAGTTGTTAGGGCTAAATTATAGATGGGCTATGTACAGGTGCAGTAATCTGTGAGCTGCTCTGACAGCTGGTGCTTAAAGCTAGTGAGGGAGATAAGTGTTTCCAGTTTCAGAGATTTTTGTAGTTCGTTCCAGTCATTGGCAGCAGAGAACTGGAAGGAGAGGCGGCCAAAGAAAGAATTGGTTTTGGGGGTGACCAGAGAGATATACCTGCTGGTATATCACCCACCTGAGTTTACAGTCTAACCAGACACCTAGGTTTTTGTAGTTGTCCACGTATTCTAAGTCAGAACCGTCCAGAGTAGTGATGTTGGACAGGAGGGCAGGTGCAGGCAGCGATCGGTTGAAGAGCATGCATTTAGTTTTACTTGTATTTAAGAGCAATTGGAGCTTGCCTGGAAGGTTGTTAACACAGTGTCCAAAGAAGGGCCAGAAATATACAGAATGGTGTCGTCTGCGTAGAGGTGGATCAGAGACTCATCAGCAGCAAGAGCGACATCATTTATGTATACAGAGAAGAGAGTCGGTCCAAGAATTGAACCCTGTGGCACCCCCATAGAGACTGCCAGAGGTCCGGACAACAGACCCTCCGATTTGACACACTGAACTCTACCAGAGAAGTAGTTGGTGAACCAGGCGAGGCAATCATTTGAGAAACCAAGGCTGTCGAGTCTGCCGATGAGGATGTGGTGATTGACAGAGTCAAAAGCCTTGGCCAGATCAATGAATACAACACATCTGCCACGCTGATCCTCAACACCGGGGGCCCCTTAGGGGTGCGTGCTCAGTCCTCTCCTGTTTACCCATGACTGCATGGCCAAGCACGACTCCAACACCATCATTTAAGTTTACCGATGACACAACAGTAGGCCTGATCACCGACAAAGATGAGACGGCCTGAAGGGAGGAGGTCAGATACCTGGCAGTCTGGTGCCAGGATAACAACCGCTCCCTCAACGTGATCAAGACAAAGGAGATGATTGTGAACTACAGGAAAAGGAGGACCAAGCACGCACCCATTCTCATCAACAGGGCTGTAGTGGAGCAGGTTGAGAGCTTCAAGTTCCTTGGTGTCCACATCACCAACAAACTAGAATGGTCCAAACACACCAAGACAGTTGTGAAGAGGGCACGACAACTCCTATTCCCCCTCAGGAGACTGAAAAGATTTGGCATGGGTCCTCAGATCCACAAAAGGTTCTACAGCTGCGCCATTGAGAGCATCCTGACTGGTTGCATCACTGCCTGGTATGGCAACTGCTCGGCCTCCGACCGCAAGGCACTACAGAGGGTAGTGACTTCGGCCCAGTACATCACTGGGTCCAAGCTTCCTGCCATCCAGGACCTTTATACCAGGCGGTGTCAGAGGAAGGCCCTAAAAATTGTCAAAAACTCCAGCCACCCTAGTCAGACTGTTCTCTCTGCTACTGCACGGCAAGCGGTACCGGAGCGCCAAGTGTCTAGATCCAAAAGGCTTCTTAACAGCTTCTACCACCAAGCCATAAGACTCTTAAACATCCAATCAAATGGCAACCCGGACAATTTGCATTGTCCCCCCACCCCCATTTTATGCTGCTGCTACTCTCTGTTTATTATCTATGCATTTTGTCACTTTACCTCTACCTACATGTACATCTTACCTCAATTCCCTTGACTGCCCCCGCACATTGACTCTGTACCGGTACCCCCTGTATATAGCCTCGCTACTGTTATTTTTTTATTGCTCTTTAATATATATATATATATATCTATCTATCTATCTACAGTGCCTTGCGAAAGTATTCGGCCCCCTTGAACTTTGCGACCTTTTGCCACATTTCAGGCTTCAAACATAAAGATATAAAACTGTCTTTTTTTGTGAAGAATCAACAACAAAGTGGGACACAATCATGAAGTGGAACGACATTTATTGGATATTTCAAACTTTTTTAACAAATCAAAAACTGAAAAATTGGGCGTGCAAAATTATTCAGCCCCCTTAAGTTAATACTTTGTAGCGCCACCTTTTGCTGCGATTACAGCTGTAAGTTGCTTGGGGTATGTCTCTATCAGTTTTGCACATCGAGAGACTGACATTTTTTCCCATTCCTCCTTGCAAAACAGCTCGAGCTCAGTGAAGTTGGATGGAGAGCATTTGTGAACAGCAGTTTTCAGTTCTTTCCACAGATTCTCAATTGGATTCAGGTCTGGACTTTGACTTGGCCATTCTAACACCTGGATATGTTTATTTTTGAACCATTCCATTGTAGATTTTGCATTATGTTTTGGATCATTGTCTTGTTGGAAGACAAATCTCCGTCCCAGTCTCAGGTCTTTTGCAGACTCCATCAGGTTTTCTTCCAGAATGGTCCTGTATTTGGCTCCATCCATCTTCCCATCAATTTTAACCATCTTCCCTGTCCCTGCTGAAGAAAAGCAGGCCCAAACCATGATGCTGCCACCACCATGTTTGACAGTGGGGATGGTGTGTTCAGCTGTGTTGCTTTTACGCCAAACATAACGTTTTGCATTGTTGCCAAAAAGTTCAATTTTGGTTTCATCTGACCAGAGCACCTTCTTCCACATGTTTGGTGTGTCTTCCAGGTGGCTTGTGGCAAACTTTAAACAACACTTTTTATGGATATCTTTAAGAAATGGCTTTCTTGCCACTCTTCCATAAAGGCCAGATTTGTGCAATATACGACTGATTGTTGTCCTATGGACAGAGTCTCCCACCTCAGCTGTAGATCTCTGCAGTTCATCCAGAGTGATCATGGGCCTCTTGGCTGCATCTCTGATCAGTCTTCTCCTTGTATGAGCTGAAAGTTTAGAGGGACGGCCAGGTCTTGGTAGATTTGCAGTGGTCTGATACTCCTTCCATTTCAATATTATCGCTTGCACAGTGCTCCTTGGGATGTTTAAAGCTTGGGAAATCTTTTTGTATCCAAATCCGTCTTTAAACTTATTCACAACAGTATCTCGGACCTGCCTGGTGTGTTCCTTGTTCTTCATGATGCTCTCTGCGCTTTTAACGGACCTCTGAGACTATCACAGTGCAGGTGCATTTAAACGGAGACTTGATTACACACAGGTGGATTGTATTTATCATCATTAGTCATTTAGGTTAACATTGGATCATTCAGAGATTCTCACTGAACTTCTGGAGAGAGTTTGCTGCACTGAAAGTAAAGGGTCTGAATAATTTTGCACGCCCAATTTTTCAGTTTTTGATTTGTTAAAAAAGTTTGAAATATCCAATAAATGTCGTTCCACTTCATGATTGTGTCCCACTTGTTGTTTATTCTTCACAAAAAAATACAGTTTTATATCTTTATGTTTGAAGCCTGAAATGTGGCAAAAGGTCACAAAGTTCAAGGGGGGCGAATACTTTCGCAAGGCACTGTATATATATCAAAAAATATATATTATTCAGTTTATTTTAGTAAATCATTAAGTTTTATTTTTTCTTAAGTGCATTGTTGGTTAGGGACTTGTAAGTAAGCATTTCACTGTAAGGTCTACACCTGTTGTATGTGACAAATAAAATTAGATTTGATTTACAAATCTAACTGAATTTAAACCCCATGAAATGTCTTCCCCTCTGTAATGCCAGTAGGCCCCCTAAAGTAAGATATGTGAGAGGACAACATGTATCTCTCTCTGCTTAATGCAGTTTACAACACTGTCACCTTTGATGGTAACACACCAAGCCCTGAGCCATATCGCTCTATCCTGGCCAATTTGAGATTGTGTTTTCAGGTCAAAACTAGTTTCTCCAGCAATCCAGACAGTTGCAAGAAGAGAGAGAGAGAGGTGCTGCAGCTGCTGCTGCAATCAGTCTTACATTTATCTCAGCACAGCGGGGCTATCAAATCATCTCCGGTGCATTGCTCTTACTTATCTCACCGGGGCCAGTCTCCCTGAGTGACAGCCTAATTTAGCCCAACTCTGTGGCTCGGTGCCGGCAGTCAGCAGAAATGACAGGAGAAGCGCTTTGAAAAATACAGGCGTAGCTGTAGGCCTCTTCTCACAGAGGGGCTGCAGATGAGGGCTATGAAATTGAAATGGGAGGGATGCAGGGCGCAATCTGTCCTGCGAGTGTGTACACATGGACGTCGCACCCACGCATATACATTTTCACATACTTACACACAACCCTGTAGTGTACACACACACACACATTGTACCGGGTCATCCCAGCCACCTGCAGCAGGGCCAACCAAATCTGGTGGATGACTTTTCTCTCTGCAAAGTAGAAATGTTCACATGATCAGATTACAGACAGTATGGTGACCTTAACATGGACAGTGGTAGTGGAGCTCCCCATCTGTTACAAATGTGGTTGGTTTTAGGTGTCCTGATTGCCTACTATTTCAGTCATTTATTTCATGGCATATTGCTAATATGAAAATGTTAATGTCCATGATGAGTATTCCTGTCGGCCAATATGGCTAGCATCTGTCATAAACAGTCTCTCTCTCTACCACTAAATTTAACTCTACCTACATCTACATATTACCTCAATTACCTCGACTAACCGGTGCCCCCGCACATTGACTCCCTACCGGTACCCCCTGTATATAGCCTCGCTATTGTTATTTTACTGCTGCTCTTGAATTATTTGTAACTTGTATTTTTTACTTAACACTTATTTTTCTTAAAACTGCGTTGTTGGTTAAAGGCATGTAAGTAAACATTTCACTGTGAGGTCTACACATTTGTATTCGGCGCATTCACAAGTAAACATTTGTTGGAGGAGGATGGAGGGAGAGTGGAAGTGGAATTATATTATTATTATTGGGGCGGCAGGGTAGCCTAGTGGTTAGAGCGTTGGACTAGTAACCGAAAGGTTGCAAGTTCAAACCCCCGAGCTGACAAGGTACAAACTGTCGTTCTTCCGCTGAACAGGCAGTTCCTAGGCCGTCATTGAAAATAAGAATTAGTTCTTAACTGACTTGCCTGGTTAAATAAATAAATCCCTCTCCCTTTAGGGATCTGGCGGCTAGGAATTGTCTGGTGGGAGAGAGCAACCTGCTGAAGATCAGCGACTTTGGGATGTCAAGACAAGAGGACGATGGGATCTACTCGTCGTCTGGCCTCAAACAGATCCCCATCAAGTGGACGGCTCCAGAGGCTTTGAATTATGGTAAACTTTCTTTTTCACCAATTTCTTTATCAAAGGTTAACAGAAATAACTCAATAACAATGTTCTTGATTTGTAGCTCTGCAGGAGGTATGATCAATTCTTCTTGATAACACAGCATTTCTTCTTCAATACTTGATGGCTGAGACAGTGGGGTTGTGTTTGGTCGTTGTTCCAGGGAGATACAGCTCGGAGAGTGATGTGTGGAGTTTTGGCATCCTCCTATGGGAAACGTTTAGTCTAGGAGTGTGTCCTTACCCAGGGATGACCAACCAGCAGGCCAGAGAGCAAGTGGAGAAAGGTAAGAAGACATCCCTCCAAGGATTCAGTGTTGTGTTGATCTCCCTAATTTGCCAGAATATCTCTATTAGCCTGGTAGCCGGATCTGTTTGTGCTTTAGCCAACTCCTCTGTTGCTTATTGTCAGGCCAGTAGACAGAGGTGTCTGTTCTCCAGTATTTTTTTTTACCTCTTGACAAGATAATTCATAAGTGAACCCTCCCTCAGTCATCAACAGATTGTACCTTACGATTTTTCCTGTTGTGAGGGTCTTGCTAATGATATAAGACGGCACAACGCTACACAGCCAAAATTTGTGGATTATGCTATTTCAGCCACACCCGTTGCTGACAGGTGTATCAAATTGAGCACACAGCCATGCAATCTCCATAGACAGACATTGACAGTCGAATGGCCTTACTGAGGAGCTCACCTTTGCAACATGTCAGTTTGTAAATTTTCTGCCCTGCTAGAGCTGCCCTAGTCAACTGTAAGTGCTGTTATTGTGAAGTGGAAACAGAACGGGATCACCTAGCGCGTAAAAATCGTCTGTCCTCGGTTGCAACACTCACTACCGAGTTCCAAACTGCCTGTGGAAGTAACGTCAGCACAAGAACTGTTCGTCTGGATGAGAGAACTCAAAGGATTACTTTAAGGGGGTTGTCTGTCTGTCTGTTCTTTTGCATTGGAGTTGGCCCTATAGAGACAATTACTTGAACTACAAGAAGTCATGAAGAGAACTGCGTTGGATGGTCATTTTTTTCTCTAAACTTATACCCCTGAATATACTGCCTCGATCCATCCTAGGAAATTAAATGTCATTTTCCCTCTGTCTGTCTTTCCCCCCATCTTAGATTACAGAATGTCCTGTCCAACAAAGTGCCCTGAGGAGATTTACAAAGTCATGCAGAAGTGCTGGGAGTACAAACCTGAAAATCGGCCAAAGTTTGCCGACCTTCAGAAAGAACTGGCCTCGATCAAGAAGAAATAGCAACCTGGTAGGGGAAGGTGGACCAGGTCATGACCCCCTTACAACCTGAGAGAAACACCACAGAACGTTACAGCCTTGATGCTACTTGTCGTGATTGTACTCACGGTGTATACTTTGTCACAAAATCACTGTGTTATTTGCCTAGGCAACTGTTTTGAGCCATTATCAAGGAGAGAGATCTCTGCTTAGCTTGGATCATTGTCAAAATATGACAGTATTATTATTTTTTAAACCTGGTGTTCCTTTATTTCTGTTCCTTTCTCTTACTGAACCTCTGCAACTAAAGGTGTTTTGAGACATAACCACACAAACATGTGTACAATAGATACAATTCATCATGCTCCATTGCACATATGACTTCTGTCGTTTTGCTATTGGTCATCACTCGGGCATAGCCACGATAATGAGAAATGTCACAATTTCTAGTTTTTTTTAGGGCCCTGAGTTTGGTCCTGTTAAGGTTAGATGAGTAATATGACTTGAAAATGCCAAGGAGTCTGGCGCTCCGTAGAGACAGATGGGGTTTGAGAACCAGTTCCTACCCAAGGACGTAACAGTTTATACCTAAGGGTATAGTGTCCTGTTTTTGTCCCGAGCTTGACTTTTCCACATTCAGCAAGACCTATTTTCTTCTTCCTCTAAAGTCTTATTGTGATGTGACAGTTTGATTTGAGATCTGTCAATCATTTCTGTCCAAAGATTTCCTAAAGTATTCTCTTCATGCCCGCTATTTAATGTAGAAAACCTTTGAGTTTAACATACAAGGATAAGTGCAATTTGTGACACCCTTTTCCTATAATTGTTTGGGCTTTGTGATGTAGAAATATTGCAGTAAGGCCATTTATTTAGAATTAATATAATTTTACTTATAATTCTTAAATGTTTCAGACCCTCCAGAATGCTGACTATTTTCTACATTTTAGTCTCTGTTACAAGCTCAATACTCATAATTTGACAATTAGAATGTACCATAACTTTACTATCTGACTTGAAATGTGAATTTAGCATTTTCTGTCAAAAACAGTCTAAAACAGTTTAAGGAGCTCCATTTTTCATGCATTCATTTTTGTGGTATTTTTTTACTTCAATTTTTGTTAAATAAAACTACTGTTCTAAATTGTTGATAGACAATTGAACAGTGATTAGCAATGAACAGTGAACTTGTTTTCATTAAGTATACTTAGGGCCAGGAGTTGTATCTGACCATGCGACATGACCAAGAGAGAACTCTGGGGCCTAGTCTATACCTATGGTCTACAGTTTTCCTGGCAAGGTAATTCTCCGTTCCCTAATATAGTATATTCGCTATTCCAGCCACTCCTGTATGATGTCATTTCTCTGAGGGTGCCATGTTGTTTCTATGTCAACCAAGCTCCTTGCCATTTGTGCTGACAGCCCAAGCGTGTCTTCAAAAGCATCTTCTGTGAAGTAACACGTCACATCCATCC
Organism: Oncorhynchus mykiss; assembly: GCF_013265735.2. Lineage (NCBI taxonomy): Eukaryota > Metazoa > Chordata > Actinopteri > Salmoniformes > Salmonidae > Oncorhynchus > Oncorhynchus mykiss. The sequence continues at coordinate 15,879,687 of NC_048576.1, read as the reverse complement.
ATCAGTTTCACTCCTATTAGAATGATGGAACTCTTGTCTTTCAAAAAACATTCCCCCTGTATTTTGTAAATACTTGTAGATGCTATAACTTTTATTTTATGCAAATGTAGGTCACATTTTGTGTGTATCTCTATTGGAAGTGTTTCTTCCAATGATGTATTCGATAAAGAAAACATTGTCTGTTTTGCTTCTGAATCTGCATGGATTGTTTGTACATTTTTAGTATATGTATAAAAGATTTTTGGAAAAATCCTCTTTCCTATCTATTATACAATGTCTCCTGCTCATCTATCCTGTATCCTCATCTTACTGTGTCACAAATTACACCCTATATAGTGCACTAATATGCCAAAGGTAGTGCACTAATATGGCGAATAGGGTGTCATTTGAGACAGACTTTGGTTCATTGACAGGAGTAACAGTTTTTTTCTTAATTTCTCCAGTCAAATTACCTCCTGATATTTAAAATGTTTTGTATTCCAGACAACCTAGCAAGAGAAAGATGTAGAATGAATAGGCGAAGGGAGCTTACATCTTAACTACTGGTTGATGAGCACAAGATATTTCTGTTTAACACTTTTTTCAGTAACTCTTATTTATTTGAGACACTTAAATAGTATCATGAGTATTTTATATTAATTTGTCTCCTGTTAGTGCATTAAAATATTTGCCAGTATTTTCTTTTTATAGAATTTGTTCTATAGTTTAAAAAAATATATATTTGTATTCTTCTCATGCAAAGTGACCAAGTCTAGATTTCTCCATGAGTAGTTGAAAAATAATGCTCTACATTACTGGCCAATATATGATACAGACCATTATTACACTTGTGTTGAATGGAATTGTCTTTCAGTTTGTCACTCATTTGTTTTTGAGTGAAAGTGTATTTAAGCTTCACAATTCAATGTGAAAGTATTGTGCTGCATTAACATTAGCATTCTGGTATGTACTCCAAGGCCAGCTTCACAGCATTTCAAGGTGCAGTCGCTTCAAAGTATTCAGACCCCTTGACTTTTGACATTGTATAATGGGTTAAATAAATCTCAGCAATCTACACACAATAACCCATATTAACAAAGCGAAAACAGGTTTTTACATTTTTCTTGCCAATTATAAACATTATTACATAAGTATTCAGATCCTTTGTTATGAGACTTGAAATTGAGCTCAGGTGCATCCTGTTTCCATTGATGATCCTTGATTACTCTACAACTTGGGGTCCACCTGTGGTCAATTCAATTGATTGGACATGACTTGGAAAGGCACACAACCGTATATAAGGTCCCACAGTTGACAGAGCAAAAACCAAGCCATGAAGTCGAAGGAGTTGTCCGTAGAGCTCAGAGACAGGATTGTGTTGAGGCACAGATCTGGGGAAGAGTACCAAAATATATCTGCAGCATTAAAGGTTCCCAAGAACACAGTGGCCTCCATCATTCTTAAATGGGAGAAGTTTGGAACCACCACCACTCTTCCTAGAGCTGGCCTCCCGGTCAAACTGAGCCATCAGAGAAGGGCCTTGGTCAGGGAGTTGATAAAGAACCCGATGGTCACTCTGACAGAGCTCCAGAGTCCCTCTGTGGAGATGGGAGAACCTTCCAGAAGTGCAACCATCTCTGTAGCACTCCACAAGTCAAGGCTTCATGGTAGTGGCCAGATGGAAGCCACTCCTCAGTAAAAAGCACATGACAGCCCGCTTGGAGTTTGCCAAAAGGCACCTAAAATATTCTTAGACCATGAGAAACACGAGTCTCTGGTCTGATGAAACCAAGATTGAACCTTTTGGTCTGAATGCCAAATGTCACGTCTGGAGGAAACCTGGCACGATCCCTACGGTGAAGCATAGTGGTGCCAGTATCATGCTGTGGGGATGTTTTTCAGCCGGCAGGGACTGGGAGACTAGTCAGGATCGAGGGAAAGGTGAACGGAGCGATCCTTGATGAAAACATGCTCCAGAGTGCTCAGTAACTCAGACTGGGCCGAAGGTTCACCTTCCAACAAAACAACGACCCTAAGCACATAGCCAAGACAACGCAGGAGTGGCTTCAGAACAAGTCTCTGAATGTCCTTGAGTGGCCCAGCCAGAGCCCGGACTTGAACCTGATCAAACATCTCTCCTGAAAATAGCTGTGCAGAAATGCTCCCCATCCAACCTGACAGAGCTTGAGAAAAATGGGAGATACTCCCCAAATACAGGTGTGCCAAGCTTGTCGCGACACTCAAGGCTGTAGTCGCTCCTAAAGGTGCTTCAACAAAGTACTGAACACTTATGTAAAGTTTATAAATGAGCAAATATTTCTAAAAACCTGTTTTTGCCTTGTCATTATGGGGTATTGTGTGTAGATTGATGAAAAGCTGTAACGTAACAAACGTGGGAAAAGTCAAGGGGTCTGAATACTTTCCAAATGCACTGTATGTGCATTACTGAGCTCCTTTCCTAAAGCATATTGTTATTTGATGTGTGTGTCAGACTAATTTAAAGAGCTGGGATATTTATTGCCACAGACCTTATTTTGATTGCACTTTTGGCCATGTTAAAAAGACACAGACACAATAGTACTGTTGTGTTTAGCCCAACATGCTTCCCTATGAATAAAGACCATATCTAAAGTAACAAGTGAACAATGCACTGGATTTGAATGAGTATCACATTGTTATAGTTAGCCCATACTATGTCATAAGAATTACTGTAGCTAGTGTAGTTGTAATCGAAAAATGTCCTTGAATGTGTTTGCTATTACACACCTGTATGTCCCTTGTTAGATTTAGCTTTCACAATCATGTCCTGTCATTGTTTATACTTTGTACTTCCAATAAAAAAAAACAACATTCTTGGCTCTTTGAATTCAACAGATCACGTTATTTCTGATTTAGGAAGGTGGAGAAATTAATATACACCATATCTTTGAAATCCTTATTCAGAATACATATTTGATGATCCGCTTACATTGTGAGAAATAAAGGTGGTATGCTAACTATCTGAATGGCTTCTACAGTGGAAGTATACAAACTCTTCGTAAGGAAGTTATTGGTTTTGATAGTTCAAGACTTACCCACACTACAGCCTTTATTGAACATGGGAACCAAAATGATTTTGAAGTTAGTACAATGTGAGGGACATAAGCAATGCTTTCATCTGTATTAAAAAAAATGTGCAAGTAAAATCTTAAATGCTTTAACGAAAATCTAGGATAAACAAAGATTGCAATTTCCTAATTTTATATCCTTCATTAAAACATACATTCGTAACAAAGACTTGACATTATACAGATAATATTTTCTCAGAAAATAAGCCTGAACTGTCTCTCAGACATAGATCTTGAACTTGTTTACATGTGCAGAACTAATTCAATATCATTCATAGAGTTACATTGCAGAGAGCGACAATGAAAGAAAAAGTAATAAGAATTATTTTTCATTGAAGCGTTACAGGCCTCTTTTCTGGCTGCTGATTGGTAACCAGTGGATTCACCGCATTCCGGCTGCGCTGTGATTGGACGGTGGGATGTCCTGATCCGACACAAACGAGGTGTTAGCAGTGGTCTCCATGACAACAGGCGACAGTATGTGACGACAGACAGGGCAAGTCCCAGACTAGAGAGAAAAGATACCATAACAGTCAGTATAAACATTTCCATATCATCACTCAAAATACATTGACACAGACCAGGAGCTAAACTGAATATAGGCTGATGCCACCACCCTCATCACTTAAATTACATGATTATGTGTAGTACAGGCCATGTACATAAAGGCTTTAGGAAGGAGAGTCTGAATGGGCTTCACAATAAGTTATTCTCCACACACAGAGGCCCTCAGTCAGTCACACATACCTTTTGGAGCCAGAGAGTCACGCAGATCTTGTGGAACATGTGGTGGCACGGCAGCTGGGTTGCAATCTCGTCTTTGACGTACTCACCACAGCAGATGGCACAGCAATGTTCCTGACCTAGAGAGGGAAAGGAAAAAGGCGAGAGAAAGACAAGGATAAAGAGAGGCGCACAAGAAGAACTAATCATAATGTCCGAGAGTGGCGTTGGGCCATTTGTCACTACATGTTCTGCAGCCCCGGCCTCATCCACTCTGTTCTGTATTCACAGCCCCACACGTTTACATTCCATCAGGCTCCATTCACTCGATCCACAAGCACACAGATGGAACCGCTCGCTCCGACACGGCATGACAAATGGCGGCCATCTCGACACCTGCTTACCGCAATTTATTCCCGGGGACACACGGCGTGTCAAACTTGACGAGACACCGGACACATTTACATTATGTGCCCATCATTCATACAATGCATTGCTTTACGCACGGCGAGTTATTTCTTATCCTGACACCACATCGCCTTTCTTAATCAACATTGGATCAGTAACAGCAGAATATTTACATATGGAATGCATCGATGTGTTGAGACAAACAGCCTGCAGATGTCTTTATGATCAATTTCATGCAGACTTATGAGCACAGTGCTCTGAGTCTATATATTAGCAGCTGGTTTCCTTTAGTGTCAGTCTGGACTGGATTGCCGGTCCAGCCGGCTAATAGTAAAAATTAGTGCAAGACTGAGGGTGGGGATTTACAGAGTGGACAGTCCCACTAATTATATGTCTTTTGATCCTGATACAAAAGGCACTCCATGTTGGTATTAACCACTGCATTAGCTAGGCCATTTACACTAGCTAGCACATGTCAACATTAAAATAACTCATCTTACTCCTTCCACCACTGCAAATATGGGTTTGCTTGATCTTTTTCAAAGAGTATTGTGAATTATGACATTGATGGCATCCTTGAAGGTATTGCACATTAAGCAGCATTTCACCTCTTACACCCAGAATGACGGAGTCTCTTGTTGCCAACGCTAAAATGGGAAATTGCACACAGCCAATTCAAAGGAAGCAGAGGGAAGGGCTAGTCTGTTGGGTCCTACCACTGTGGTCTTCTAGCAATGTGAACTTACCAGTGGGGTCCTCCAATATGGTGATCTGAGGCAGACACTCTATAATCTGTTCTGTAGCCGGAGGGTGGGCCTGCTCCACATCAATGGCCAGGGACTCCAGGTGGGCTAGAGCTGCCTGTGAACCACAACAACATCAGGTGCCAACGTCCCTATGTATTTACATGGATGGGTACAATGTAATTAAAGTGTAGGTAGGTAAACATTGTTAAGAATGGGTACAAGACAGCAACAAGTTATTAGTAGTATGTACGGGATATGCATGGTATACATCGTCCAACGAAATGCTCACTTGCAGGTTCCTTCTGGACAATGCAACAACAATAAGAAAAATAAAATATATTCTAGGATAAGTATTATACAGGAAGGCACAATTTATAGTACAATATTTACACCAGCAATATAATACGTCTGGTAGCAGCAGTTGTGATGTGTGCTAAGGTGGGGAGAATCAGAGCAGGTGGTCTGTCCAGTTCATGTGTTCAGCAGTCACATGGCTTATAGATAGAAACAGTTTTTGAGCCCATTGGTATCAGACTCATGCTCAGATACCGTCTGCCAGACGGTAAAGGAGTAAACAAGCTCATGGCTGGGATGGAGCAATTCCTGTACCAAGCAATGATGCGACCGGTCAGGATGCTCTCGATGGTGCAGCGGTAGTATTTGGAAAGGACCGCCTTAGGAAGTAGAGACACTGTTGTTGGTCCATGACAAGTCCTTGTGATGTGGACGCCGAGGAATTTAAAACTTGTATCTCTCTACTACAGTCCCATTGATGTGGATTGGGCAATGTTCCCTCTGTTTCCTTAAGTCAACAATAAATTATTTGGTTTTGCTGACGTTGAGGGAGAGGTTGTTCTCATGACTCCACAATGCCAGTTCACTTACCACCTCCCTATAGGCTGACTCATCGTTGTTGGTTATCAGGCCTACAACCGTGGTGTCGTCAGCAAGCGTGATAGAGTTGGTGAGGGGCAAAGTTCATGCAGTCGTAGGTAAACGGAGTGCAGCAGAGGGCTGAGGAGGAGTTGTTGCCAATTCTCACAGCCTGTGGTCTGTCCATCAGGAAGTCCAGGATCCAGTTGCAAAGGGTAGTGTCGAGACCCAGGGCTCTGAGTTTGGTGTCGAGCTTGGAGGGAACAATAGTGTTGAATGCTGAACTATTGTCAATAAAACAGCACTCATGTAGTTGTTCCTTTCCTCCAGAATGTGTTACTGCCATCTTCCGTGGATCTGTGGGAGCTGTAGGAAAATTGGAGTGGGTCCAGTGTGCCTGGCATGCTGGCTTTGATGTGGGCCATGACCAGCCTCTTGAAGCACTTCATGATGACAGAGGTTAGCGTGACGAGTGTTTTTCTTTGGCACTGGGACGATGGTCTCCTTAAAGCAGGTGGACACTACAGCCTAGGCCAGGGACAGTTTGAAGATGTCCGAAAAGACGCCCGCCAGCTGGTCAGCACACACTCAGAAGATGCAGCCAAAGATGCCTGAGCCGGCGGCTGTGATTCTTCACACTTGAGTTTCTCACGTCAGCCTCGGAGAGTAGAAGCACCTGGTCACCCAGAGCAGCGAGAATCTTCCTGGATGGCTCTGTATTGTCTGCCTTGAAGCAAGCATATAGAATGTGTTAAGTGCATTGGGGAGTGAGGTGTCAGTGGGTACCGCACAGCTGGATTTACCTTTGTAGTCTTTGATAGTCTGTAGTCCTTGCCACATGCAATGTGAGTGATTGGACGTACATCAATTCAAGATTGAGTCTGTCTTTTTGCCTTCCTAAGTCGGAGTTCGCTCTGCTGACATTGAATGCTGCAGTACAGGCTCTCAGCATTGTACGGATACCTCCGTTCATCCAGGGTTTTTGGTTTGAGTATGGGTACATCATCAACACACTTCCTAATAAAGCCTATGACTGACAATGTGTATTCCTCAATGTTGATGGATGAGTCCTGGGTTGACGAATCTTTGAACATATTCCATTCAGTATTCTCTAAACAATCCTGCAGCATTGAGTCTGCCTCCTCTGTCCAGCACCTCACTATTATCTGTGTTGGTGGCTCCCTCGAGTTGCTGCTTGTAGGCAGGGAGTAGGAACCTAGAGACGTGATCTGATTGGCCGAAGTGGGGCGGTGGAAGGCTTTGTACGCATCGCGGATGTTTGTGTATACATGGTCAAGCACAGCGGATCCTTTTGTGGGGAAGGATACAGGTTGGTAATATTTTGGGAAAATTTGCTTTAGGCGAGCTAGGTTCAAGTCACCCAAGTCTTGCTGGTTAATGATCTTGTACAGTTCGCTGAGTGCCACCTTGGTGTTTGCTTGTGGCGATATGTACACAGCTGTGATACCACACGTGAAATTCCTCTGCATATAGTGGGAGGGGGCGGTAGTTTAGCATCATAAACTCCAGGTCAGATGAGCAGGAGCTCAATGTGTGAACATAGGATGGCACAATCTTGAAAAGCACACTTGAAGCAAAAACGTTTAGAGATGGAATGGTGAACAAATATGATCCTAAGACCTTTCTGTCTGCACTTATGTGTCATGTGGACTTGATTAGAGTGACTCGTGTCATAGTAAGAGTCTAGGGTTTTAGCCTTACCTCCATAGCTTGGGCCAGACGCTCTTCAAGAGCCATGTATGTGAGGAGCTGAGGATCCACATAGGAGATAGCCTGGGCCATCCCAAAGCCCTCTCCAAAGTCATCTAGCAACCTAAGATGAAGCAAAAAAAGTATTATTTTTCAGATAACGTTATTCCTGGTCAGGAAACCTCCTGGCCCTGCATACATCTACCACGTTGCAAATGTCAACTCATCAAAGTACATTACAGGAGTAAAACGTCAAACATTATACACACCTCCAGAAAATGAACACAAAATCACAATAGAAATCTATCCATCTATCTCTCACAATTTGGAGTTAAAACTCCAAATTGTTCCCCACCTCCACTCAGCGTCCAGGTCCTCGCTCAAGCTGGAGTCATCCTCCAGGTTGTTGTTCCCATCCAGGATGAAGAGGCCTGGGTGGACAAAGTGACTCATGCCATCTGGGTCTTCGTCACTACTGCTGCCCGTCTCCTCGTTGTACATCAACCACGGTATCTCTCCCTCCTCCAGAGGGGTCGGCTCCCTGCACAGCGCGCACACACACACACGGGTTGATCTCATTGGGCACCAGACTGAAGAAAACTGACAAACAGGGAGAGACTTGTCCAATAAGAAACAATCATTTCCATTTTGTGCCGCCCTAAATGGACATGACCAACTTTTCATCTTGCAAATGAGAATCAAAAATAGTATGCACTGGAAATGTAGGCTATGCAGACAGGTATTTATTTCTGTGTATTGTTAGATATTACTGCACTCCTGGAGTTAAGAACAAGCATTTCGCTACACCCGCAATAACATCTCCTAAATATGTATGTGACCAATAACATTTGATTTGATCAAATGATATACATGTACAGTAGTTGGCATATCTTAGCTAGTTAATCATCAAATCATTATCCATGGAAATGATTCAGCCTACCTCAACTGATTTAATTTATTAATGTAAGACCTTGCTTGGAGACTGTGCTGCTGTGCCACTTAATCGTTATTCCAGCCCACACCTTGGTTCCACATCACAGCATTAACACATGGAGGTGTCTGAGGGTTGGCTGTGCTTACCAATGACATTATACACTATAGAATATATAGTATACATTATATATACGTAAGTTAAATGCACTGGTCCCCCAGTCCCAATTTCAATACTTCCTCATTTAACTACTCATATCTGCATTACTCTAGATTAGTACATGCATTTAGGCCACTCCCAAGCCATTGATAGCATTTATCATAAGTGACCGTATAACGCTGTATTATGTTGCAGGTTATCAGGAGTGACCCGTATTTTGCTGCTTACTCAGGGGGCAGGCTGAGCTCGGGGACGTCCTCAAGACCGCTGCTGTGCAGTTCGTCTAGGCCGGGTAGCGTCACCCAGCTCTCCTGACTGGAGCCACGCTCCTTCTCCAGGCCAGAGTCCGACGTCCACAAGGCTGACCACTCCCCCTCGCTGCACTCCGAGCTACAGACACACAACACACACATGCGTCAGTCCACCTAGTAAGCACCCCCACCTAATCTGCTTAGCAGAGGTCTCAGCAGTAAAAACACAAGCGCTTCGCTAGCAACCTCCGCTTCCTCAACCCTCAATTGACACTATCAGGACAACAGACAGCTTCGTGTACACACTTTCACAGAAAGGCAACAATAGGATTGTGAGTTGCAAAGTCAATGATCATCAGATACCTAGAAAATGCCTTGTCTAACATTTATGTATAATTCCAAATGCAGATAAACTATAGTGGAATGTTAAACTGATATTTTCCTATCACAGAAATCTGACACTTATGATTAGATCACACTGACCATTACATATATATCCCACTGACCATTTTTTTATATATATATATATATATATATATATATATATATTACTAATATATACACACACGGTCTTGTACTATTTTATTACAATCTAAGAGCAATAAAAGGGTGATATGTAAAAATGACAATAAAGGTATATTAAACCTTTCCTCTGCCTTCATGAAAGGAACACCCGTCTCATTGAAGTCCTCCAGCTCTTCCCAGATGTCCTTTTCATCATCAGAAATACATTTGCTACAAGCTTCTCCATATTCACCCCTCCTCTCGATAGGGCTAAGCCCATATGAATCAGTCGGAGGGTAATCAAAGAGAAACTCCTGGTTTGGCCTTTCCGTTTGTGTCAGGAAGAATGGTGGTGCGGACACACACTTGGTCTTGCTGGCCTGTTGTGCTGAGCCACAGTGTGCCTCCTCGCCATGAGAACTCTTCCACTTCTCCAGGTGTGTTTCACTAGTCTGCTTACGAATTTTGGGCCTAACCACCATCTCTGACTGGGTCCCCCTCTGGTCGTTGTTCCCCAGCTCAGCAGGACCTTTGGGGCCAACAGTTGCTAGGTCCTCTGGTGTTCGGAACTCAGTGCTGATTTCCAGGTGATCTGTTCTGTTGTGTTCTGATATATTCCACTCAGGAGGGATTTCTTCTGTGTTAGAATCTGATCTAGGATCTGTTCTAGAATCTTTCACTGACTCAGTGTCTCTGAGGGAACAGTCTGTCGTCCCTTCACTAGATTGTGTGTACAAATACGAGTGCAAACCGCTGAGATAGTCAAACTCTTTACCCAGCTCGAAGATCATGTCATCCAGTCTTTTCTGGAGACCGTGAGATGCGTCGGAACCTTGTCCCCCCTCCTCCTCGCCGCCACTACTGTCCGGCTCGTAAGCATCAATATTTACAATGCTCAATATGCTGGAATTAGAAGGGTTGCTGTCCTCGTCCTCGGGGATAGGCCATGCACTAGCTTCTGCACTTTTCTTCGAGACACCATTTTGGTCCTGGTCTGAGGCTACAGGTTGGTCACTCTTTTTGTAGTGGATGGAGTGGGCTTCCGATGACTGCCTAGAAGTTGACTGTTTCTTGTGGGGAGGATCTTTGCCAGATTTGATTTTCACCTCTGGGTGAACCGAATTCGATGAGACAGGAAAGATGGCGTGAAGCATCGAGGAGATGTTTCCTTTTGAAGCTAGAAAGGAGAAAGGCATTTAGTTACAGCTAAAACATCTACTATTACCATGACTTGCCAATACACAACTATTATACTTGCTAAATACTGACATAGCATGCAGCAGCTCCAGCCAGCCACCATTTATGGAGCAGATTGGGGTTTATAGGCTTAGCTGCTCACACTGAATTCCATGTCACAGGATAAATGGATCCAAACCTGCCCCGGTGCAGTGGGTGCAGCACTTACTCACATGCTGCTGCTCACTACAGGAGTTGCTTAGTGGTCTGCCATGATGTCAAAGAAATAATAAACATAACTTCAATTGATTTGTTGACCTTGATATCATGTAGAAATATAGGCCTGACTCAAATAGCCTACAAGCTTGTTCCTCAGCTATTCAATACACTGCAAATGGGACTTAGTGGTATTTATCTACTGCACCGTGAACGTACATATGGAATGCGCTCTACGGACACCGTCCATTTCCGTATCGGGCCAATCCTCCACGCTGGCTGGGTTCCTGTGCTTGGCAGAGGTTGGACGGAAGCTAACGTATGCATGCCTCCTGCCGTATCGCCTTCCTGTGATTGTCTGATGTCCACCAGGTGGTTTGGGCCAGGCTGGTTTGCCAGCTTCCTGACCCATCACTACAGAGAGAAAATAACAACATTGCAACTTTTAATTTGGAGCCTTGTGTTTCAAAGAGTGACTGATGGTCTACTTTCAGGTTCGATTAAACCTACTGGTTGATTCGATGCCAGCAAAGCCAAAAATATTTTTGGTACCTCAGATTATTCTGGCAATTCTCACGTAGAAACTTAATTGAAAGGAAGAATGTTAAACATGCTTTCTACATTTGCATTGCAAACATCTTTTTTTTTAGATCCTGATGAAAGTGACTTCAGCCCTAGAGTACAGTCGCTAAGTATTAACAACCCCTTCCCTTTTATCACATTGTTATGTTACAGCCTTATTCAAAAAAATGTATCCCCCCTTCAATCTTCACACAATACCCCATAATGACAAAGTGAAAATAAACAGAAATACCTTATTTACATAAGTATTCAGACCCTTTGCTATGAGAATCGAAATTGAGCTCAGGTGCATCCTGTTTCCATTGATCATCCCTGAGATGTTTCTACAACTCGATTGGAGTCCACCTGTGGTAAATTTAATTGATTGGACATGATTTGGAAAGGCACACACCTGTCTATATAAAAGGTCCCACAGTTGACAGTGCATGTCAGAGCAAAAACCAAGCCATGAGGTCAAAGGAATTGTCCGTAGAGCTCCAAGACAGGAGGCACAGATCTGGGGAAGGGTACCAAAACATTTCTGCAGCATTGAAGGTTCCCAAGAACACAGTGGCCTCCATCATTCTTAAATGGAAGAAGTTTGGAACCACCAACACTCTTCCTAGAGCTGGCCACCTGGCCAAACTGAGTAACCGGGGGAGAAGGGCCTTGGTCAAGGAAGTGACCAGGTGCCCAATTGTCACTCTGACAGTAGTGATGCACCGATAACATTCTTGTCCAATACCGATATTTTCCTTGCCAAAAAACCTGATACCAATATTTACATTTTTGTGTCCTTTTAAGCACTCTAGTAGTTAAATAGTTAAGACACAGAGGTCTAAGGCACTACATCTCAGTGCAAGAGGCTTCACTACAGTCCCTGGTTCGAATCCGTGATTGGGAGTCCCATAGGGCGGCGGCGGCACACAATTGGCCCAGTGTTGTCTGGGTTTGACCAGGGTAGGCCGTCATTGTAAATAAAAAAAAAATGGTTCTTAACGGACTTCCCTAGTTAAATAAACGGTTACACACACACACACAGAGAGAGAGATCAAAAAGTTGTTGGCATTCACGTATGACCCCATTACCAGTAAAACATAATCAAAACCTATTTCTTTCACTTGCTGTGCTGTTTCATTGTTCATTTGTTTCATTCTCAACCAGGATTTCATCATACATGTCAAGCAGTGACGTTTCAGCTGTCTGTCCATGGCTTCTCTTCCTCGGTGTGCACTGTCAATGTGTCTGTTTCCATCTTGTCCAGCGGTGTATGTAACATTTCACGTAAACCCTGTTTCTTGTCTGCATCGAACATCCTTGATGAAAACCTCATCCAGAGAGATCAGGACCTCAGACTGGGGCGAAGGTTCCCCTTCCAACAGGACGACACTAGGCACACAGCCAAGGCAACGCAGGAGTGGCTTCTGGACAAGTCTCTGAATGTCCTTGAGTGGCCCAGCCAGAGCCTGGACTTGAATTTGATCGAACATCTCTGGAGAGACCAGAAAATAGCTGTGCAGCGACACTCCCCATCCAACCTGACAGTGCTTGAGAGGATCTGCAGAGAAGAATGGGAGAAACTCCCCAAATACAGGTGTGCCAAGCTGATAGCGTCATACCCAAGAAGACTCAAGGCTGTAATCGCTGCCAAAGGTGCTTCAACAAATTACTGAGTAAAGGGTCTGAATACTTATGTAAATGTGATCTCAGTAAAAAAAAAATTAAAAAGTACACATTTGCAAAAATGTCTAAAAACCTGTGTTTTGCTTTGTCATTATAGGGTAGTGTTTGTACATTGATGAGGAGGAAAAACAACAATCAATTTTAGAGCAAGGCTGTAACATTACAAAACATTGAAAAAGTCAAGAGGCCTGAATACTTTCCGAATGCAATGTATACATGCCTCCTGTAAGACCCTATGATCTGTGAACTGTACATGATGATGCAGACATCTTGGTTCATAATATTTATAGTGTGCTCTAACATATGCAGTATGTCTAAATTCTGAAATAGAATTTCACATGACATGTATTCATTCAACATAAAAAATATGAATGTTAATATCCAGGTTGTATCACAACCGGCAGTAATTGGGAGTCCCTTAGGGCGGTGCACAATTGGCCCAGCATCAGAGTTTGGCCGGTGTAGTCAGTCATTGTAAATAAGAATTTGTTCCTAACGGACTTGCCTAGTTAAATAAAACATCTCAAAAGTATCCTTTTTGATTTTGTTCATTTGAAGACATTGTTTGGAACAATATACTCTACAAGTACATCAGATTTCCAGTGGGCTCACTACTAATTCTGAAGATTTGATACATTTTATAAGCACCACCAACACAGTGACTTGGAAAATGGATTCAAAGGGGACTCCCTTCTGCTGGTAATTTGTTGAATGTTTAATCCTAAAGGAGGGCTGTGATTGGTTAATGACCTCATTTCTATGTATCATATCATATATCATATGGGTCATATCATTAAAAGGGCCAGAGAGCTCACTCTGGAAATTTGACGTGTTTGAAGAGTATATTGTCACAAATATGTCTAACAAATAAGCTAAATCAAATGTGGTACTTTTGAGATACATATGTATTTATGTTGAATAAATAAGAAACATTCAGAATCTAGATATAGTCCATATTGTCAAAATATACCTATTTGTCTAAAAAGAGTTAGTGTGAGAATACCTGCATTTTTAAAAAAAAATGTATAGCTTTGATCCAGATACAAGAAACACTGCTGCAAACCATAACATTAGTGGAGGCCTTCTTTACACTTAAAAACAGTCTGGAAAAGTTAGCAAATAAAAGCAAAACAACAAATTGGATTAACATGACATGAAAGCAAAGTAAACATTCATGGACTTGCTAAAACAATTGTTCAACTAGCTACAGATGTGACCAAAATTGACATGAAAGGGGAGAAGGTTTTATACTACCAAATTCAGTACTAACAGTTAAATTATCCCAACAAATGATAGGTCTATATGAAGTGATTTCAGTGGCAACAAAAATTGCATTTGAATGCCATATTTCTTTATTTGTATTAGGATAATGAATTGAATATTTTTGAATATGTAATGCACAAATTGAATCATGGAATTCAGAAATGTAACTTTCATTCCATGATTTGAAACTGAATTGAATAAATATTGCATTTCATTTTAAAATTCAATCCGTTCAATATTGATATTTGATTTCAATATGGTAGATGTTGCATTCATCGTCTGTATCAAGTTTACAACTGATAAACTTGAAATTATCAAAGTTTCATATATAAACATCTCAGATGAATTCATATTCACTTTTAAAATGCAGCTCATAAAATGTAGATTCAAAACCAGAGACAACATCCTGGAGAACAGAGAATCAAACACTCACTGTGGTAAACAAACTTCTGGCCGTTTTTGAAGCCAATGTGGCATGTTTAATTTATTTCCTACCAATAAATTTGGCTCTAGCTATTATGACACCATTTTTGAATGCTAAGACTCTCTGGCGGATTGGCGTGCCTTATGTTCCCCTCTATGATGATCACAGGCTGAGTTAGAAGGCCCCCCCCCATAAGAATATAGTTGAAATGCCCTGTCATAACCCTTCTACTGATAGCCTTTCCACTCCCTATTTAATCTTGCTCTTGTGACGGTTTATTTATCCCAACCTGCTACATGAATTATCCTAAACTGCAGCGTTAATTGGCCTAACCTGATACAAAAAGTCAAATCTGACGTTAATGTGACAAGAACTAGATCCCTTCTAGCCATGACCTCTTGGTGACTGACTTAGTTCGAACCTGGTCTCCTGCATGTCACAAGACTGTAAAGGACACCGATTTTGTTGATACAATTATTTTACAAGCTAGCTTGATAGCAAGCTAATAGCAAACAAACACTTTGTTACATTTAAGCAAACTAGACAGCAATGAAACGGAATAAGCAATAGCGTAGCTAACTACATAATTATTGAAACCGGCTTGCCATTGTTGTCTAGCTAGCTTGGTTGCAAAGTTGTTTTACTGACGTCATTCGCTAGCTAGATAAATTGCACAGCACCCAAGACAAATAGCTAGTTTACGATAACAGAAGTCAATCTAGTCAGCTGGTTATGTGGCTGCTAGTTGACAGATTAATAGGGTGTATTTTCAGAAAATAAGATTCGTGTTTAGTACACGAAAAAAACCCTTGGCCTTGGCCTAACGTTAGCAAGCTAACGGTATCGTGTTATGCTGGCTAGCTTGTCAAAAGAGCTTCTTCCTCGTCCAGTTAGCTAGCAATTTCCAAACGCCAAGGGACAAAACGGTCCACTTGTTATTAATCAAACATTACCGGTCCCAATATTGCTTGTTTATTTTAACCTATAGCGACAGCCATTATTCAAAGTGATCTCTGTATTACCTGTCCCCCAGGCTTTCTCTCCGTCCGAAACTGCGAAAAAAAAGAGTAAGCTAACGTCATCGGCAAACTTAGTGTCATATGATAGGATTTGTCCAATCAGTTTCCAAAACAGCACTGGCAATCGATAGCCTCTTAGGGATCCGCCCCCTTTTTTCAATTTTCGCCTAAAATTACATACCCAAATCTAACAGCCTGTAGCTCAGGACCTAAAGCAGGGATATGCATATTCTTGATACCATTTGAAAGGGAACACTTTGAAGTTTGTGGAAATGTGAAATGAATGTAGGGTAATATAACTCATTAGATCTTGTAAAATATAATACAAAGAAAAAAACATGTGCTTTTTTGCATTTTTTTGTACCATCATCTTAGAAATGAAAGAGAAAGGCCATAATGTATTTTTAAATTTTTTATTTACCTTTATTTAACCAGGTAGGCCAGTTGAGAACAAGTTTTAATTTACAACTGCAACCTGGCCAAGATAAAGCAAAGCAGTGCAACAAAAACAACAACAGAGAGTTACACATGGAATAAACAAACACACAGTCAATAACACAATATAAAAATCTGTATGCAGTGTGTGCAAATTAAGTAAGGAGGTAAGGCAATAAATAGGCCAGTAGTGGCGAAGTAATTACAATTGAGCAATTTACACTGGAGTGAAACATGTGCAGATGAGGACGTGCAAGTAGAAATACTGGTGTGCAAAAGAGCATAAAAACAAAAACAAATATTATTCTAGCCCAGGCGCAATTTAGAGTTTGGCCACTAGATGTAACCAGTGTACGTGCAAACTTTTAGACTGATCCAATGAACAATTGTATTTCTGTTTAACATTTTGTATCAAGACTGCCCAAATGTGCCTAATTGGTTTATTAATACATGTTCAAGTTCATAACTGTGCACTCTCCTCAAACAATAGCATGGTATTCTTTCACTGTAATAGCTACTGCAAATTGGACAGTACAGGTAGATTAACAAGAATTTAAGCTTTCTACCAACATCAGATGTCCTGGGAAATATGTCCTGGGAAATGTTTTTGTTACTTACACCCTCATGCTAATCACATTACATTATCTCAACTGTCCCGCGGGGGACCCACCGATCCTGTAGAGGGGGATTTAAACTGTGCGTCTACTATAATAAGAGAGACGAGCAGGACACCTCGAGAGCACCCTTACCTGCTGATCTATACATTACGTCTCCATAATCTAGCATGGGTAGGATGGTCATCTGAATCAGGGTTAGTTTGGCAGCTAGGGTGAAAGAGGAGTGAATATGATAGAGGAAACCTGAGCGAAGGGCAGTGTACCATCTAGCCATACTCCCAAGTACTTGTATGAGGTGACTACATCAAGCTCTAAACCCTCAGAGGCAGTAATCACACCTGTGGGGAGAGGGGCATTCTTCTTACCAAACCAAGTGACCTTTGTTTTGGAGGTGTTCAGAACAAGGTTAAGGGTAGAGAAAGCTTGTTGGACACTAAGAAAGCTTTGTTGTAGAGCATTTAACACAAAATCTGTGGAGGGGCCAGCTGAGTATACGACTGTATCATCTGCATTTAAATGGATGAGAGAGAATCCTACTGCCTGAGCTATGTTGTTGGTGTAAATTGAGAAGAGCGTGGGGCCTAGGATTGAGCCTTGGGGTAATCCCTTGGTGACAGGCAGTGGCTGAGACAGCAGATTTTCTGACTTTATACACTGCACTCTTTGAGAAAGGTAATTAGCAAACCAGGACCAATACCCCTCAGAGACACCAATACTCCTTAGCCAGCCCACAAGAATGGAATGGCCTACCATATGAAAAGCTTTGAACAAGTCAATAAAAAGAGGAGAACAACATGCTTAGAATCAAGGGCAATGGTGACATCATTGAGGACATTTAAGGCTGAAGTGACACATCCATAGCCTGAGCGGAATCCAGATTTAATAACAAAGAGAATACTATAGACATCAAGAAAGCCAGTCCGTTGATTACTGACTAGTTTTTCCAACACTTTTGAAAAACAGGGCCTATAACAGTTAGGATCAGCTTGATCTCCCCCTTTAAATAAAGGACGAACCGTAGCAGCCTTAAAAAGGTCAGAGTTTGGCTTGGCGATGATAGGGGCAGCAACCTTAAAGAAGAAAGTGTCTAAACCATCTGACCCAGATGTTTTTTGGGGGGTCAAGTTTCAGGAGCTCCTTTAGCACCTCGGACTCAGTGACTGCCTGTAGGGAGAAACTTTGTAGCGGGGAAGGGGAAAAATAGGGAGAAGCATCGGGGATAGTCACATTAGAAGCGCGGTGGCTAGGAAGCAATGCAGGTGTAGAAGCACGGTGGCTAGGAAAAACTCCCTAGAAAGGCCAAAACCTAGGAAGAAACCTAGAGAGGAACCAGGCTATGAGGGGTGGCCAGTCCTCTTCTGGCTGTGCCAGGTGGAGATTATAACAGAACATGGCCAAGATGTTCAAATGTTCATAAATGACCAGCATGGTCAAATAATAATAATCACAGTAGTTGTCGAGGGTGCAACAAGTCAGCACCTCAGGAGTAAATGTCAGTTGGCTTTTCATAGCCGATCATTAAGAGTATCTCTACCGCTCCTGCTGTCTCTAGAGAGTTGAAAACAGCAGGTCTGGGACAGGTAGCACGTCCAGTGAGCAGGTCAGGGTTCCATAGCCGCAGGCAGAACAGTTGAAACTGGAGCAGCAGCACGGCCAGGTGGACTGGCGACAGCAAGGAGTCATCATGCCAGGTAGTCCTGAGGCATGGTCCAAGGGCTCAGGTCCTCCGAGAGAGAGAAAGAAAGAGAGAATTAGAGAGAGCATACTTAAATTCACACAGGACACCGGATAAGACAGGAGAAGTACTCCAGATATAACAGACTGTTCCTAGCCCCCCGACACATAACCTACTGGAGGCTGAGACAGGAGGGGCCAGGAGACACTGTGGCCCCATCCGATGATACCCCCAGACAGGGCCAAACAGGCAGGATATAACCCCACCCACTTTGCCAAAGCACAGCGCCCACACCACTAGAGGGATATCTTCAACCACCAACTTACCATCCTGAGACAAAGCCGAGTATAGCCCACAAAGATCTCCACCACGGCATACTGTAGGTACAGTATGTACGGCAGGACCAAATCGGAAAGATAGGTAGGAGCAAGCCCATGCAATGCTTTGTAGGTTAGCAGTAAGACCTTGAAATCATCCCTTTCCTCAACAGGAAGCCAGTGTAGGGAGGCTAGCACTGGAGTAATATTATAACATTTTTGGGTTCTAGTCAGGATTCTAGCAGCCGTATTTAGCACTAACTGAAGTTTATCTAGTGCTTTATCCGGGTAGACGTGGGTGAACAGGGCGTACAGGAGGAGACTAAGCACACACCCTTAAGGGGTAGGTGTTGCCCACCCTTACCACCTGGAAGTTCAAGATCCAGTAGCAGAGGGAGGTGTTTAGTCCCAGGGTTCTTAGTATAGTGATGCTCTTGGGGGCACTATGGTCTTGAACGATGAGCTGTAGTCAATGAACAGCATCCCCACCTAGGTGTTCCTACCATCTTTACTTCCACGCATGCAAAGCGCTACCTCACCCTCCATTTGGCAAATCTAAATCAGAATTATATCCCCCTGATTCATTGTTACAAGCAAAAACTAAAAAAGTAAGTACCAATACGAATTTGGTCTGATGAAGCAGATGCTAAGCTATAGGACTGTTTTGTTAGCACAAACTGGAATATGTTCGGAGATTCATCCGATACCATTGAGGAGTTTACCACATTAGTCACGGTGTCACGGCTTTCTTCCTGGGAAGGAGAGGACCAAACCGCAGTGTGGTGTGAATGCATCATTTAATTGATGACGACAAAATAAAAACACGAAGTAAACTGTACAAAACCAAATACACAAATAACGACCGTGAAGCTATCCTAAGAACTGTGCTGACACAAGCAACTAACATAGACAATCACCCACAAACAAACAGTGAAACCCAGGCTACCTAAGTATGATTCTCAATCAGAGACAACTAATGACACCTGCCTCTGATTGAGAACCATACTAGGCCGAAACATAGAAATCCCCAAAATCATAGAAAAACAAACATAGACTGCCCACCCCAACTCACGCCCTGACCATACTAAAGAATGACAAAACAAAGGAAATAAAGGTCAGAACGTGACAGTACCACCCCCCCAAAGGTGCTCTGAAGGAAGGCTCTGGCAGCGCTGGACAGAGGAGCTCTGGCGCCTCTGGACTGAGGGGATCTGGTGCGTCTGGACTGAGGGGCGGAAGCTCTGGCAGCGCCGGACAGGTGGGAGACTCCGGCAGCGCTGGAGAGGAGGAAGGCTCCAGCAGCACTGGACAGGCGGGAGCACCTGTAGGGATGAGACGGAGAGACAGCCTGGTGCGGGGGCCTGCCACCGGAGGGCTGGTGCGTGGAGGTGGTACTGGATAGACCGGACCGTGCAGGCGCACTGGAGCTCTTGAGCACCGAGCCTGCCCAACCTTACTTGGTTGAATGCTCCCGATCGCCCTGCCAGTGTGGCAAGGTGGAATAGCCCGCACTGGGCTGTGCTGGCGAACCGGGGACACCATGCGTAATGCTGGTGCCATGTACGCCGGCCCAAGGAGACGCACTGGAGACCAGATGCGTAGAGCCGGCTTCATGGCACCTGGCTCGATGTCCACTCTAGCCCGGGCCGATGCGAGGAGCTGGTATGTACCGCACCGGGCTATGCACCCGCACTGGCGACACCATGCGCTCCTCAGCATAACATGGTCCCAACTCATGCCCTGACCATACTAAATAATGACAAAACAAAGGAAATAAAGGTCAGAACGTGACACACAGGTTCATTAATAACTGCATCAACGACATTGTCCCTGCAGTGACCATAATTACATATCCCAACCAGAAGCCATGGATTACAGGCAACATCTGCACTGAGTTAAAGGCTAGAGCTGTCGCTTTCCAGGAGCGGAATACTAATCCGGAGACATAAGAAATAATGAACCATCAAACAGGCACAACATGAATACAGGGCAAAGATCAAATCCTACCATAAGGGCGCTGACGGTCGTCGGATGTGGCAGGGCGTGCAAACTATCATGGATTACAATGGGAAACCCAGCCAAAGGGAATCCTTTCCAGGTGGGAAAGGGCAGTGTGGAGTGCAATAAAGATAGCGTCAACTGTGGATCTGTTGGGCCGGTATGAATTGGAGTGGATCTGGAGTGTCTGGGATGATACTGTTGATGTGAGCCATCACCCGCCTTTCGAAGCATTTCATGGCTACAGATGTGAGTGCTACAGGGTGATAGTCATTTAGGCAGGTTATCTTGGGCACAGGGACTATGGTGGTCTGCTTGGAACATATAGGTATTACAGACTTGGTCAGGGAGAGTTTGAAAATGTCTGTGAGGACACTTTCCAGCTGGTTTGCGCAAGCTCGGAGTACACTTCCTGGTAATCCGTCTGGCCCTGAGGCCGAGTGAATGTTAACCTGTTTGAAGGTCTTACTCACATCAGCTACGGAGCGTGTAAGCTCACAGTCGTCCGGAACAGCTGGTGCTCTCATACATGGTTCAGTGTTGCTTGCCTGGAAGTGAGCATAGAAGGAATCTAGCTCTTCTGGTAGGCTCGCATAACTGGGCAGCTGGTGGCTGGGTTTACCTTTCAACCCCTACCAGGCAAGCTCCAAGGCCAGAACTCTTTGACAGCCTCTATGCTGGCTGCTACTCCTCCTCAGGAACAGCCTGCTGCTAGGTGAGTCTGGTGTCCCTCTTTAGTTCACAATGCTTCATGACTTCATTAGAGATACATTTTTTTGCAGTTTTACAGCAAATATCCTGCAATTCTGCCGATTTATTTTTGCTATGGGGTGGAGATAATTTCTGCAGTTTTACAGCTAATCTCCTGCAATCCTACGCATTTTGTAATGACTTATGCCATATGATATCTGAGTGAGAATGACTAACAAAATCATTGTGGGCCCCCTAAAGGTCATGGCCCCTGGGCACCTGCCATGCATGCCCAATCGGTATTCGGCCTTGATTACTACAAGCTTAGATAGCTGGCTAGACTAACTACCAATCTATAAATTGTTAAATGACATGGCTAACTGAGTGAGTGTCAGTGACTGAAATAACAAGAGAAAAAGTGCTGACGCACAACCAAATTTCGTAATTGCACCAGGTGTATTCTGCTATTCTTACTGTTAATATTAAGTTGAGACCCCGACTAAGGTCCTACATTTAAAAAAAGTAATAATAATAATTGTTGGTTTTTTGGGATATGTCGCCGCATATCGGCCAGGGCCCCTAATCGGACGCTTATGTCACTTATGTCTAGAACTGGCCCTGCACACCAGGCTAAAGAGGCTTCATAGAAATTGGTTCCTAAATCAGCTTGAGTTCCAAGCAAGGGATGGGGATCTTTGAAGCTTTCTCCACCAGAGAAAATATTAGAAGAAACATTTATATTGAAGAACATTTGCAGCAAGATAATGATTAATGAGGCAAATCTTTAAACAAGTAAATTAATTCTGCCAAATGTAGATGACTTGACCTTGATGATACAATTACAAAAGTTTATCAAAAACAAGTATTTCGTGTTCTTATTATTAGTATTACTATTATTATTACTTTATTAAGCCTAATAGAGATAAACAGATAATTAACTCTCCAAATTAACCCATTCATATATATTTTTTACCTGTTAGATTTTATACAAATTATGCCATATTTTTCGTCACAAAATGATGTCAGAGTAGGCGTATACAAGTTTCGGTTCTCCTCTACCCTACTGCTACTGACTGTGGCCTGGAGAATGAAGGGAGACGCTTCTCAATTGTAAGATTACTTTCACAAAGGAAACTGGTAATGCTAAGAAAATATTAATTGCGCCTTCGCTTTTCTCAATCCATAATTGCTGACTTAAATTTGTGTCGTTTTCAACTTGTTTGCCTCTAATATTACAATCATGAGGGAGTAAGGAATTAATATTTGTCGGTGCATGGAGCTTGTTCATTTCCACAAACGCTCCTGATTTTTCCAATGTTATGGTGTCACATCTGGAACACTTTCTCTCTTTTTGAATTCCAAATGTTGAAAATATGAACGAGATCATGTAGTAGTGAAGCTGGCATTTGGAAAGCCGTTAACATCAGGACCGGGTGCTGAACATGTCCATGCAGCTGTTTTCACAAGGTGTCTAAATGAGTGCTTTCTGGAGTTAATGGCCAACTTTTCGCTACACCAATGAATTATTGGAGTGGAGACGGATTTCTGGAAGATGCAATAGCTGAATATGATAGGAACTAGGAAGGGCAATGAATGCAAACCTATGGATTTGGAAACGTTCCATACGCGTTGTGCTCGCTCTGGTCTAAAAACTCATCCCCCACTTTACCTGTGCGTCCCAAATGAAAAAAGTTGTGAGTCGGTAGGCGGCGCACGTTCACACCTATGTTTTTCACTTCCTTACTTCATTTGAACAGAAAACAAATGCAGGAATGAGACGGGGTTGTCGGCACTGGCCAACACGATCTACTGAATCACAACTATTTCGCAGTGAAACTTCGCGACTGGGACGCAGTATCTTGTTCCAGCCATGATTCAAGCTACCTTTGGGTGACATACCCAGCTTTTTAAAGCTTGTTGTTCATAGAAGGAGTGAATGTGGACAATTATGTTAGTTCCGTCCTAACACACTAAAGAAGAATGAATAACTATTTTGGGGGGGAATAGCATTAGATTTTTCTGATCCTCACCGCAGAGTCAAGACATCGATCATTCCCTGAGGGTGATCTACATAACTATAGGTTACATTGCGGTCAGTCAATGTGATCAGCTTCGATTCACCTGGCAGTTTCGATTGTAAATTATGATGAAGCTCAGTCGGCAATTCACTGTTTTTGGAAGTGCCATATTCTGTGTTGTTATCTTCTCATTGTACCTGATGCTGGATCACCTGCAATTAGACCATACAAAAAGTCCAAACAACGGTGGGGATAAATTGCAAAATGTAAGTTTTTCCATTTCGTTGGCTGTTTGATTCAGATAAACTACTTATTTTCTCGCGTTTTGCAATCTAGATCAGACATGCATGTATAAGATCGTAGCGTATAACTTGAATGCAACGTTGTTTTTACATGGTTGAACAAATATCAATGACTTTGTAAAGTAGCCCATTTCCTCAATATCATATCTATGTTGTGTAGGCAATCACATAGAGAACTGGCGTTGATTGGCTGCTGTAGGCTTCCTAATTAGCCTACAATGTTATAACGTTACATTGTAGGCCTATCCAAGGTTCAAGACAATGTAAACACATTTTCAACTGTAGCCTGTACAGTAGGCTACATACTATCGTTGTGTTACATGATAGAGTCATTGTCTTGCAACAGATATGGTTCCAATGAACACACACACACAAAAAATGCATATTGAGATCTTATCGTGGGCCGGGTTGTGTGTTGCATAATTCCATTCCTGAATGAGTGAAAACGAGTCTTCCTAAGCATACGGGTTGCCTCCCACAATATTAACAATGTTCCAGTATACACCAATATTATTATACACCTGTTATACACCCAGTGCTGTTGCCCTAGGTCTGAGATCTCTGAGACCAAGTGAAAACTGGTAAAAGTGGTAATGTTTGTGTAACAAGAAGGTGACTGTCCACTTGTTTTCTATATAGTAGTCATTTCCACTTCCTGTCATTTAAGTCTTAAAAAATAACCCTATATACTCTTTGTATTTGTCGCCGTGGATGACATAGGTCCTCATTTTGGTAACCCAACAATAATGTTACATTTATAAAGGTTAATATTAATAGGCTCATTATAGCTCATTTATAAACATTCATTGCATAATTATATGCATACTGTATTGTATAAAGCCAGTAAACTTGTTCTCCCCTGTCCCTCCTTCTCGTTCATCAGGGCCAGTTGTCCATCCTGCAGGATAAGATTGACCGCTTGGAGAGACTACTGTCAGAGAACAATGAGATCATAGCCAACATCAGGGACTCTGTGATCAATCTGAAGGAGTCGGTCAAGGATGGCCGTGGGGGTCTTGACGGCGGGAACATGAGCCAAGGGCCCTATCTAGAACTGCTGGCTTCGCCTCCACTGGTCCTCCCTATTGACTCACAAGACTGTCAGTTTGCGACAAGGGAGTTCTCCAAGCCAGCAGATGGGGTGCAGGTAAGAGTTTTATAAGGTGGATACAATGAGAAACAAACAGTTCAGGTATTCGTGTAGCAACATTGTTGCAGGGTTGAACTGCGATCGTATCTGTTCAACATACTCCAGGGAAAGTTTGAAGTAAACAAACCTCCATGCACACAGTTAACTGCCAGTGTTTATTTTTATTGAACTCTGAATTTCACCTCTTTTAATAAGATACATCATTATATAAAGAGACACCATAATGATGTCATTACCATGATGCCAACCTTCCATGCTGAATTGCTCCCACCATCAGTGTGAAATATGAAGCCTTGTAATAGCCATGGGGACGATACTTATTGCAATGTGTCGTGGTTATGGTGTTGAAATGAAGGACAAATGTTAAAACCATTACACTACTATTACACTAGCATTACACTATGTGCCAAGAATATGTTGTTGAATATTTTTCCAATTAATATTATGAGCACAATGCATTAGTATACAGCTCGAATGAATTCAAACAGGTGTCATTTGAAAAGGTTTGGTTATATTATCTGGTCTGGTTGGACTATCCTTTTCCTTTCCAGGTTGTCCATCAAGTCAGGTGAGGTATTGAATGCCAACTCATCGGAAATGTTTCTGGTTGTATATGTGGGAAACGTAAGAGGGGACTGCAGTTTGACTTGAAAGACAGGTTTCTTTAGGAAGAGTTAATACCTTTAGTTACAGTTAAGTCACTCTATACACAAGAATGTCACAGATCCGAAAGAAACCTTTCACTCCTGTGCTTAAATAGACAAAATGAGACACCATATGTCTGTATATACATCAGGGCTCATCAACTAGATTCAGCCGCGGGCTGATTTTTTCATGAGAGGATGGTCGGGGGGCTGGAATATAGTTACAAATCATTTGTAGACTGCAAATTGACCACAAGAAGCCCAAACAGATATAATGTTTGACTTAAACATAATCATTTCAAATGTGCTTACATTTATATACGATCACGTGTCTCTCTATTATGGGTGGGAATACTTGGGAACAGATTTCTTCAATTAAAATCGCTTGGAGCTGATTTCCTGGTGTTTTTACAGTCTTTTATGTCTAACAATGAAAATTCCCCAAAATAATAATACAAAATAATGAATATATATATATATATATATATATATATATATAATTACAAAAAAATTATACATTTGTTTATGAATATTTTTTGCTCAAAAGACAAATAAATAAAATCACATTTGGCCAACTGCCAGTTGGGGAACCCTGATATACAATATATCTTATCATATTTGTTCTTGACATCAATCATGATAACAAGCTCATTTCTATGATTTGTATTCCTGTTATTAAAATCATGGCTTTCAGTGGCTCTCGTACCACAGAGCAGACAGACATTATTTAATCTTGTCCTCTCTGTATCACATTCCATTCATTCCATCATTTTATTTGGCCAAAAGACAAAGAGACATTTAAGTTAGTGTGAGTCCCAAAGAAACACCAAGCGGTCTCAGTTTGCAGCAGAATTTCTATCTCTCACTTGCATTCTTCTGACCTGCTGATGTCACAGATATGACTGTTATCGTACACATATTTTCAGGAACAGATTCACTGCTTTCTTTCTTTTCTCTGTGGTGGATTAGGCACTTAACTGCCACGGTGACTTAAATTAAACACAAAACTGAATCAAATACATGAAACTTCCTTGAACAAATTCAAGAGTACATAGCCTAATAAAGTAAGGCTTTGCTGCAAACCAGACATTTCAGTCATTTATTTAGCAAATGCTCTTATCCAAAGTGATCATCGAATCCACAACCCTGGCGTTGCAAGTGCCATGCTCTACCAACTGAGACAGGCGTGGCCCTGTTTACCTCAAGAATATCCCACTATTTGGTTTTTTTTGTTTATTTTTCAGTTGCTAGATGTGTATGACCTCCTGACCTTTGACAACCATGATGGGGGAGTGTGGAAACAAGGCTTTGATATCACCTACCAGGAGAATGAATGGGACAGCGAGCCACTGCAAGTCTTTGTTGTGCCCCACTCACACAATGATCCTGGTAAGCAGTGCACTACTTCTGAGCATTAAACGGACATTACACTCCAAAATCAGGTTGTAGTTCTTCACAATCGATGGCGTGGGACATGTATTTATCTTGACACAAGACTACTTTAGAAGTTTGAAAACAGTTGCAAAATGTTTATTTTGGAGTATATTGTCCCTTTAAAGCTAACCTGGAAACACTGGACATTGTTCTGTGACTTCTTTAATGCTTTGTTTTCTCTACTTAATGCAGTCACACCTTGTGCAGACAGGAAGCAAGGCGTGGGCCGCTCCACAGCAGTGTCAGGATTCATATTTCGCTCCTTCCTGGGTTAATTGTGTTTCCTGGTTTGTGAAGGGGAACAAGCATTATACCACAGCACATAACATAAAGCATAACAAGCATTATAGACGGGTCAACTGACAACGTCACGAAAACGATGCATGCGCTTCAATGGGGCAAAAGGCTGTGTGTTGTGATTCTGGATGGCCAGATAGCTACCAACAATGACAAGAAGCTGCCATGTGGGGAATCGTAGGTGACTCATTTCTTGTTTTGAGGAGGTTTGATTGATGTCACGTCTATGCTAATATGGCTACAATTCGCTACCTAGCTAACCAACAACTGTAACAATGTATTTGAGAGACAACAGGTGCTCATTGTGCAAATGTATTTATGTTTTCAATAAGTATTGCAGACTAAATATAGTTTACATGTTGTCAACAATCTTAGCCAACCCAGTCTGTTTTGCACCATAGTTGTGCACATGTCTGTGTTGTTGCTAAACAACCAACCCGTCTATACCACAATATAAACTGGGTGGTTAGAACCCTGAATGCTGATTGGCTGACAGCCGTGGTATATCAGACTATATACCACAATATGGCACCAGGTGCCTTATTGCCATTATAACCTGGTTACTAATGTAATTAGAGCAGTAAAAATAACAGCTTTGTCATACCCTGATATACCATGGCTGTTAGCCAATCAGCATTCAGGGCTCAAACCACCCAGTTTATAATGTGGCATAGACGTGTTGCTTAATTATACAACATGAAGATGTGTGTGGGGTGGCACCACTACTGTAACAATGGAGAAAGAGACCTATCCTATCGGTTTTGACCATCAGTGTGTTTGACCTTTCATTATAAAAGAGGGCTTTCTGCTTCCTTTCATTCAAATGGCCTGATATTTATTGACAAGATGACATAGAGCAATTGAAGAAAGTCTTGTCCTGTTACCTTTAGAAACAATAATTACAGTACCAGTCAAAAGTTTAG
This sequence comes from Oncorhynchus mykiss, assembly GCF_013265735.2. Classification (NCBI taxonomy): domain Eukaryota; kingdom Metazoa; phylum Chordata; class Actinopteri; order Salmoniformes; family Salmonidae; genus Oncorhynchus; species Oncorhynchus mykiss. The sequence continues at coordinate 15,851,454 of NC_048576.1, read as the reverse complement.
ACACACCAACTCATTCAAGGGTTTTTCTTTATTTTTACTACTTACTACATTGTAGAATAACAGTGAAGACATCAAAGCAAATCAAAGAAGCCACCCTTTGCCTTGATGACAGCTTTGCACACTCTTGGCATTCTCTCAACCAGCTTCATGAGGAATGCTTTTCCAACAGCCTTGAAGGAGTTCCCACCTATGCTAAGCACTTGTTGTATGCTTTTCATCCACTCTGCAGTCCAACTCATCCCAAACCATCTCAATTGGAATGAGGTCGGGTGATTGTGGAGGCCAGGTCATCTGATGCAGCACTATCACTCTCATTGGTCAAATAGCCCTTACATAGCCTGGAGGTGTGTTTTCGGTCTTTGTCCTGTTGAAAAACAAATGATATGCGCAAACCAGATGGGATTGTGTATTGCTGCGGAATGCTGTGGTAGCCATGCTGGTTAAGTGTGCCTTGAATTCTAAATAAATCACTGACATTGTCACCAGCAAAGCACCCACACACCTCTGTACTGGTTCCCCCTGTATATAGCCTCCACATTGACTCTGTATTAGTTCCCCCTGTAAATAGCCTCCACATTGACTCTGTACCGGAACCCCCTGTATATAGCCTCCACATTGACTCTGTACTGGTTCCCCCTGTAAATAGCCTCCACATTGACTCTGTACCGGAACCCCCTGTATATAGCCTCCACATTGACTCTGTACTGGTTCCCCCTGTATATAGCCTCCACATTGACTCTGTACTGGTTCCCCCTGTATATAGCCTCCACATTGACTCTGTACTGGTTCCCCCTGTATATAGCCTCCGCATTGACTCTGTACTGGTTCCCCCTGTATATAGCCTCCACATTGACTCTGTACTAGTTCCCCCTGTAAATAGCCTCCACATTGACTCTGTACCGGAACCCCCTGTATATAGCCTCTACATTGACTCTGTACTGGTTCCTCCTGTATATAGCCTCCACATTGACTCTGTACTGGTTCCCCCTGTATATAGCCTCCACATTGACTCTGTACTGGTTCCCCCTGTATATAGCCTCCACATTGACTCTGTACTGGTTCCCCCTGTATATAGCCTCCGCATTGACTCTGTACCGGAACCCCCTGTATATAGCCTCTACATTGACTCTGTACTGGTTCCCCCTGTATATAGCCTCCACATTGACTCTGTATTGGTTCCCCCTGTATATAGCCTCCACATTGACTCTGTACTGGTTCCCCCTGTATATAGCCTCTACATTGACTCTGTACTGGTTCCTCCTGTATATAGCCTCCACATTGACTCTGTACTGGTTCCCCCTGTATATAGCCTCGTTACTGCTGCTCTTTAACTATTACTGCTGCTCGTTTATTGATCTTTTTTTAAACTTATTTATTTTTTACTCAACACGTATTTTTCTTAAAACCGCATTGTTGGTTTAAGAGCTTGTAAGTAAACAATTCACTGTAAGGTCTACACCTGTTGTATTCTGCGCATGTGACAAATACAATTTGATTTGATTTGATTTGAAGCTGTCAATAAGGCAAAGTGTGGCTACTTTGAATAATCTTACTTTTTAATTTGTTTAACCCCTTTTTGGCTAGTGCATGTTTCCATGTGTTATTTTATAGTTTTGATGTCTTCGCTATTATTCTACAATGTAGAAAATACTAAAATGTGTAAATATGTACTGCTACTGTGTATATATATCAGAAAAAGAAAACAATTGATCAGACGCATCAGAAGCCTGTTTTTAAAAATTTCCTCAAAAGTACATTTTGCACAGAAACACAGCCTTTTAATGCTGTGTTTGCAGTGTGACTTAAATGCGTAGTCCCTCACTAGACATTCCAGAGACTAAGGCGTTAGTGTAGGCACTAAGAGCAGTCAGTGCTGGGCGTTTGTCACATCACGTGTAAGCACAGAAGCAGCATCTGAAGTCCAGTTACAGCCAAGGCCAGCCTATTCTTTGTGCCTGAGATTGGGTAATTCTTCAGTAACCCAAGCTGGCTTTCTGGTTTAACTGGGCTGGTTCTCCCTTAGAGTTGTATACAGTAGCTAAAGACAATACTCACGCCCTTGCACAGTTTAAAAGCACTCATGTCTGTGTGCCTTCTACTGAATTATTTATCCTATTTTATCTTGCAGTGGAAATACTTTTTTGAAATCATTGATTTTCATTGGAAATATGATGACATTTTTTTGTTAAATCAATGGATGTGGCAAATTGATTGAACCACATGTTCTGCTCATTCACCTGATTATGATGGCTTTATTGACTCAGTTTATTAACTCTATGGCAGACACACACACAGACAGATAGTCTACAGTTGTAATGTATGCTCTACCACTTTGTACGCTCTCAGGATGGCTGAAGACGTTTGACGACTACTACCGGGACCAGACCCAGCACATCCTGAACAACATAGTAGTGAAACTCCATGAGGACAGCCGCAGGAAAATGATCTGGTCCGAGATCTCATACTTCTCCAAGTGGTGGGACAACATCGACAACCAGAAGAGAGACGCTGTCAAGAGGTAGTCTGTCTGTCTGTCTGTCTGTCTGTCTGTCTGTCTGTCTGTCTGTCTGTCTGTCTGTCTGTCTGTCTGTCTGTATGTCTGTCTGTCTGTCTGTCTGTCATTCTAGCTTCAAGGTGATACTGAAATCAATATGAGCAGCAAATCACTTCTGGTTTATGTTATTGTGTTGTTGATATAGCTTGGCTCTGTAAACGTGGAATCTAATTCCTCAGTGGATTTACAATAAGATTCCGATGCTCCTCTGATATTCCCATTTTAATTAAAGCAAGGTTATGCCTTGCTTAGGGCCAGCGGTTTTATAGCGTTTCTAAAAAATGAAATGAAATGAAATTAGAAGTGACCCACTGGACCAAAACTGGTCAAATCAAAGTCATTTTAACAATATAATATAATATAATATATAATATATGTTATAACTAGGGTTGGGTAGTATTCAGATGTTCATACCGTCATACCATTTCTGGACCATACCGGGGTATACGCTATTACCGGAAGTGCACGCAAGAAGCACTATTTTTTGACGCACAAAACAAATTAGGCAACAGGGATCTTGATCCAGGAAGGGATTGAATGTCTCTGCGTTAACCAAGAAGCTTGATCTTGACATCTAGACACTTAGCTAGCAAGTTAGCAAACCAAATGCATAGCTGGAGCCCTGAGCCGGGTATGATTTATTTGACACTTAGATTTAGATTTCTTAAAATGAACTTACACTGAGTGTACAAAATTGTAGGAACACCGTCCTAATATTGCTTTGCAGCCCTTTCCCCCTCAGAACAGCCTCAATTCATCAGGGCATGGACTACAAGGTGTGGAAAGCTTTCCACAGGGATGCTGGCTCATGTTGACCCCAGTGCTTCCCACAGTTGTGTCACGTTAGATGGTTGTCATTTGGGTGGTGGACCATTGTTGATACACGGG